>NC_056744.1:85907202-86207202 GCF_019279795.1 Protopterus annectens | reverse complement strand
CCCCTGAGTCACCCCAGCAAAGGTCAGCTCATGTATGACTACTAATGGAGTGTCTGTTGTCCAATACTGAGTGTGCCACTGGTAGGCCAGCTACCTGGGATGTTGTAATTATTCATATTTTACCTGTGAATTCTACTCTGATACATATGCTTGTCTTTCAAATGTAAGAGACATATATAGGGTATGTGCATATTACAGGACAGGTGCAGATGTGTGTGTTGAACTGTATGTGATATACTGAGCCCATACCTGACAACTGTCCAGAGTTTTGCAGACTGATCACATCTGCCTCATATTTATAGTCAATGCCTCAGATAGTTGTGTATTGTCTGGCACATCACTAGCAACCCATTAAAGACTGAAGTTATAACATATTAGCATACATTTGATTGTCAGATGTCATCTCCGGCAGAGTAGACCTATGAATGCGACACCGTCTTTGCTGCCAACTAAGTGTGTTTCACCTAGATTCATAAAGTGACATTATTTACTGGCCTTTGCTCACCACTGATATGTGCCTTTGTGCAGATATCTTGCTCTAACAGGAACTAGGTGTCTTACCATGAAATCCATGTCAATGCAAGTGTACCTTGTCCTGTAGGATGCCAACATTTGTGCAGTCAATAACACCTGCTTTCTAGCTGTGGAGAGCACGCCAACCTTGCCAGGTCACTCATCCCATCATACGTTTCGACCCCAAATGGAGCCCTACAAAGCCACAGGAGGTGGAGTGTTGAACATTAGCATACACATACACACCTCCAGGCTGGCAAACAGTATGACGCATGAGTGACATCCCCAGTGCGGTTAACAGCTGACAAAATGCCTACTCAAATCATAGCTAGCTACAGACCTCCAACCATGACTATGGACACCCACCACACCTATTGGGGCCTGCTGGAATCTGTCAAGATCCAATCATCTACCCTGATCCTGGGTGACTTCAAATACCCAACCATAGTGTGCATGACCTATGCCACCTGAACATGAACACACATAGATTCCTCAGCTTTGTCAATCATAATGCAGTGGATCAGCTGGTCAAAACGCTTATGACAGGTGGAAATATCCTGTACCTGGTCCTAACCAACATGAGTAGCCACTGTAGCACTCCTACAGTGCCATTCTCCTTGGTAATATCTGACCACATAGCAATCACTGTTCAAGTCACTATCTTCCCTGCCCTCCCCCACAGTGTTAAACAGAATGAACTGTACACAAATGACTATACCTCCCACCTCAGAGCAGGTAGAAGTAGCTGTACAGCCAATGTCCCATTTGTTGGAACTAGCAGCAGTGTCCAGACCCACACCACAGTACTATGTTGGCACCTACATAGATATATGGACTCATCAATACCTGATAGGACAACATCATCACCCTCGAGGTAGGCTAAATGCCTGTGGTGGACAGCAGCAATACACAAATACCATAATAGGTGGAAACAATTGCTGGACTAGCCAAGAAGGAACAGGTGCCTCACTGGAAGCAATGTCACCTTGGTCTGCACAAGCAAATAAGAGCATAGGTGATGTACCCTAAGGCTTTTTTGAGTGCAAATTGGACACATCCACCAAGGCAAATCAGTAGGCCTTCAACACATGTGTCTGCAATTTCAGGGGAAACATACAAATCTGCTCTGTAGTGGTGGTCAATAACACCACATACACATATGGTATAGATATAAGCAACCAACTGGCTGCAGACAGGTGAAGTGAAACATCACCTCCCTGTCCCCCATTGGTACACATGTGCATGTACAGCACCTGCCCCCCTCCCCTCATCATCAGGAAGCAGGTCCATAATGGCCTCTCAAAGGCAACGCACAGAGGTCTCCATAGGCCTGATACCATCCTTGGCTGCATACTAAATGAACACAGGCATGGGCTCTTATATTCATTCTGCACCATAGTCAACCACAGCCTGAGCACCAGTGTCATCCCATCTGCACAGAGTACAGCCACTGTCATCCCTATACACAAAGGCAGAGCAATCCACCAACCTAGCCAGTATTATGCACATTAGCCTAACTAGCCTGCTCTGCAAGGGCATGGAAGGCATTATCAAGGACATTATGAACAGGGACATCGGCAACATAAAAATACCTGGGCCCACACACTGTGGTATTGTCAAAGGGAGATCAGGCCTGTTAAACCTGATTGACCTCTCTGAAGTGGTCAACAAACACAGGGACAAGGGGAAGATGGTGAACAATGTGTACCTTTACCTAGCCCAATCCTCTCACACTAATCCCCAGGTGTACAGGATACATATGCCTACACAGCTAGCCACCAACCTGTTGGTTACCAGATGGGTAGCTAACTGGCCCAATGATAGTACCCACTCAGTCAAAGTAGAAGAACTCATCTCTAGTAGTAGATTCATCCACAATGGTGTACCCCAAGGATTGGTCTGGGGGCCTCTACTGTTTGAGATATACATATCTGAGGTACAGGACCAAAGTAGTGGTCTGCGGCTGACCAGGTGTACAGATACTTGCAAGCTGGCCACTGTCTTACATTCCCCTACTGATGTGAGCATCCCCCAAGAGGCACTCACCCAATTACGGACTGGTGCAAGAAGCATTACCCAAACTGAATGCCAGGAGAGGCTGTGGCAGATGTCATCCACACTAAGTATGACAGTAATAATGTACTGAGCATGCAATCAGGTGTGAGGTGACATGTGCACTGAGGTTGGTAGCAACCTGATGGTTTCCCACCATGTGAGCACCATTGTACAGAGGGCCACCTACATGGCCCACCACACAAATATGGGTATGTCATAGGTAGGCCATATGTAGGTGTAAAGTGAGGGCAGACCTCTAGAGTACTGAGCAGTACTGCTGTGAAAAATAGTAGCCTATACAGTTGTTAATGGACTTTTCTTCTCTCCCCCCACCCCTCATCTGCATCACTATTTATTATTCATATACTACGGGTATGTTTTTACCAAACCTAATGTTGGGAAATGTGTTCCATTATTGTTCATATAATTAACTGGTTGCATGTTAACATACCGTGTTCAAATGCCATTGTTTGTGGCCTGTTGCCATCATTGTTACTGTCATGCTGTTACAATGCTTACTGTTGTTCCAGTTATGCACGTGTTCTGTTTGCTATGCAACTGTTTCGCATCTGTTGTTTTTGGTTAATTTGAACACTGATGCATGCAGTTAAAACTAGTATTGAAATGCTTTGTTCATAACTAACCAATATATCTTGGAAAACCTCAACACCATAGCATGTTGTGGAAGGCCGAGCCCAGCGGATCCACCTGTCCTGCCCCATCTGGCTGTGGCAATGGGCCCCAGCATGTCTGGGACCCACCCTGGAACTTCATCTTTTGCAGGCCCTGCACCACCTAGGTGTGGGCGCAGAGATAAGCCCGCCATCCACCATCAGTTCTGGGGTATGGTTTGCAGTGTCATCCATACTGAGTTGGGTGGCCAGCTGTGCCAGATGGAGGGCCACCTGGTGCACCTTGAGGAGCAGGCTGCCCCTCCTGTCCAGCCCCACCACAGCCACCATTGGGGCTGTAAAGGTGCAGTTGTGACTGCCTGCAGGTGGGGATGTCAGTCCCGATGTATCCATATGGAGGCTCATGGGCCTCTGATTCCCAACCACCCTCCCTGTCCAAGGAATTTACCCCCACATGTGCCATACACCACCCCTGTCTGCTGTCTTGTCTGTCTTGTCTGTCTCCCTACCCAACCTACCTCCCCAGACATACTTACAATCCTTCCTCGACATCCCACTCTCACCGTAACAAAACCAAAAGCTATATGACCACCTACACAGCTGTATGGACTCAGCAATACATGACTCAAAAAACCTACCTTCACCAAGGTAGAGTAATCCCCTTTGCTGAACAGCAGCAATAAACAAACCACATAACTGGTCACTATATTGGCTGTGCAGGGCCAAGTAGGAGCAGGCACCAACTTGGAAGCAAGCCAACCTGTGTCTGAACAAGAATATAAGGTCACAGGCGAATTACTGTAAGGCTAACTATGAGTACAAATTGAACACATCCACCAAGGCCAATCACAAGGCCGCCTTCACATATGTCTTCAATATCAGAGGCAACAACCCAACCCACCCTGTACTGGTGGTCAATCACACCACATACACACACAGCATAGCTATAGCCAACCTGCTGCAGACAGGTTAAGGGAAAGCATCACCCTATGAGACACAATAAAACATTTCACAACTCTTCCCACCTTTAATTTCACCTATAACCTGTACAATTCAATTGACTGTACAAGACTGTTACATAGCTGTTGCATGTGGTATGGGGCTTATAGGGCTGAAGAGTGTCTACAGACACCTCTATGTTAGATGTGAACAGCGGGCTTTGTAAAGTAGACCTCGGAACATGTACTGGGAGTAACATGGCCTAAAATTGTAAACCACAATCACACAATGGATATAGTTCTCACACACACACACACACACACACACACACACACACACACACACACACACACACACACACACACACACACACACACACACACTTGCCAGGACTGAGATTAAAACCCTTACCTATCTAGTTATTGCTACTACAGCGTTATGCATTTATCACACGTGCCACAAAGCTTACAGGGTGAAGAGTGTCCCAAGGTAACTCTAAGGTGAACAACATCACCAGGCCTTGTAAAGTATGGCAATGGGAGGTGTACTGGGTGAGAATGGACTGAATGGACTGAATGTACTGGGTGAGAATGAAGAATGAACTGAAAATACATTAACCTACAGTTATACACACTTAAAAACACAAATACACCCATACACACATTTGCCAGCACCAAGATTAGCAGCCCTGTCTATCTTGTTAGTCAGTCCATGCTGTTACATAGTTCCTGCATGTGGCACAGAGCTTATTGGGCTGAAGAGTTTCAACAGATACCTCTATGGTTGATGAAGATAGCAGGCCTTGTAAAGTGGACATTGGGATGTGTACTGGGAGTACCATGGCCTAAAAATGTAAAACCCACCCCAATGGATGTAGTTTTCACTCAAACACATACACAGGATAGTTCTCGCACACACCCACACACACACACACACACACACACACACACACACACACACACACACACACACACGCGCACACACGTACACACGCACACTTGTCAGGACTAAGAGTAGAACCCCTACCTGTCCAGTTATTGCTACTACAGTGTTATGCATTTATTGCATGCACCACAGAGCTAATAGACTGATGAGTCCCATGGTTCTTCTAAGGTGAACAACATCACAAGCCTTTGTAAAGTATGGCAATGGGCAATGTACTGGGAGAGTGAGACCTCAAAATGCTGTATCCTACAAATATACACACTTACAAACAGTTATATATGCATACACTCAGACACACACACACACACACACACACACACACACACACACACACACACACACACACACACACACACACACACACACACACACACACACACACACACACACACACACACACATTTGCCAGGACTCAGATTAGAAACCCTACCTATCTAGTTATTGGCACTATAGTGTTATGTAGGTACTGCAGACACCACGGGGATTGTAGGGTGAAGAGTGTCCCAAGGTACCTGTGAAGTGAATAACATCACCATCCCTTGTAATGTATGGCAATGGGAGGTGTATTGGGTGAAAAGGGCCTCAAACTACTGCCACCTACATGTTTACACACTCACAAACAGTTTACTATCAAAATGTCAGAATTCATATGGTCGACATTTATTTGGTCAAAATCCTTACATCAACAGTCCAAAATATCGACATTAAATTGTCTACATTTAAATGGTCGACATACACCTGCAAACTGACACTAGTGTTTTTGCAGGGGGGCTGCACCCCCATGCACCCCTCATACCCCCACCACTTATATATTGCAACTCCAAGATCGCACAACAGTGCTGACAAGTATAAATCCTTGCCTCTTGTCAACATAATGTTGACAGAAGGTTGACTGCACTGTCCGTTGTCCAAACTACTTAATATTAATGTGTCGACCAAATGTGTCAACCATATGAACGTTAGACCATATGAATGTTGACATTTTGATAGTAAACCCTCACAAACACTTTTATACACACTGATGCACATACACACATATGCCAGTACTGAGATTCATAGGTTCATAGGTGTGTACTAGGTGAATGGCCATGGAGCCTTTACAAGCCTAGCCCATAGGATTACCCTGGCATCATGCCACCTGATGTTACTCCCCAGTGTGTCTATCGAGTACAGCCACTGGAGTGATTCCCAGAGTGAGATTTCAATTCCCCATCCACTCATCCAGATTTCTCTTGCAGAGCACCAGTGAGGTGCTGTGCTTGACGTGTATGTGAAGTCTATTTCATAGCGTGGCCAGTCTCTAAGTTATGAACCTGTCCCTCCAGCATGTTCTGCTGATTGTGGAAATGGGGTTGTGTTCTCTGGGGTATGTGGTGTGGACGGATTGGGTTTCTTTAGCTGTAGCATGCCTAACAGAGCTGGGTCAGACATGGATTTGTAAGTCAAGCAGAGATGGCCTTTAAGTAGCCAATATGAAAGAATAGTTGGAGTTATTGGAGTCTGTCCATATAGGACAAGAATTTAAGGCCTAGGATCCTCTCTGTGAGGTTCTTTTGCAGCCTCTCCAGGTGTTGCAGTTGTCTAGTGAGGTACATGCCAAATGGCCCACTGTACTCAATAATTGGCCTAATGAGGGAAGAGTAGAGGGGGACTATGACCTCTTCCTTCCTGGATGCAACACCCTTAGTAATGTGATGTGCCACATAGAAGGACTTTCTAACCACACTGTGGTGGTCTACAGAGAGGTTGCTGTCAATCTGTGTTCCCAGTTCTCTTATAATGACTTCTGTGTTCAGTGGGCTACCATCGATGTGGTGATTCATGGGAACCAAGTTGTTCCCGAAGGGGATAGCAACACATTTTCTGGAATTGAGCTTAAGTCTAAGTTTCTGACAACAGTCATAGGTCTTAGTCACGCCTTTCTTCAGGATGTCACCATCACTTGGGGAGGTTATAATAGCATCCAACTTGCAGTCATCTGCAAACACTGTCAGCCAGAGTCCCTTCATGTTGGGCTAAACTTCAGAGGCATAGATACCAAACATGAGGGGACCCAGGACAAGACCCTGTGGTACACCACTCATGACTGGTCAGCAGTCTGACATGGAGTTCACTGCTTTCACACTGTGGGTTCTATCTGTGAGTCAGTTTGCAACCCACCTAGTGAAATAGGGGTTGATGCCTAGCTGAGTGTGTTTGTCTATGATTCCTGAGTGGGGAATGGTATCAAAGGATTAGAAGCCCCTCCTATCTTGTTATTTATTCCATACTGTTACATAGTTGTTTCACATGGCACAGAGCTTATAGGGCTGCAGAGTGTCTACAGCTACCTCTACAGAGGATGACAACAGTGGGCCTTGTAAAGTGGACATTAGGACATGTTCTGGGTGGACCACAACAAAAAATTGCAAAACTCACCTCCCAATGGATATGGTTCACACACACACACACACACACACACACACACACACACACACACACACACACACACACTTGCCAGGACTGAGATTAGAACCTCTACCTATCTAGTTATTGCTACTACATCTAGTTATTGCTACAGTGTTATGCATTTAGCGCATGTGCCACGGAGCTTATAGAGTATATGGTGTCCCAGGGTACTTCTAGGGTGAGGAACATCACCAGCCCTTGTAAAGTATGGCAATGGGAGATGTATTGGGTGAGAAAGGATACAAAATACTTTGACCTGCTGATATACACACTTACAAACACAAATACATTTGCCAGGACTGAGATTAGAACCTCTACCTAACTAGTTATTTGTACTATAGTGTTACACAGTTATTGCATGTGCCACAGAGCTTATAGGGCTAAGGGTTGCCCACAGGTACTTCTAAGGTGACTGACATCAGCAGGACTGCTAAAGTAGGGCAATGGGAAGTGTACCGGTTGTGAATGGGCTCAAAATCTTTAACCTATAAACACACACACACTTTTACATTTGCCAGGACTGAGATTAGAACCCCTACCTAACTAGTATTCTAGTGTTACATAGTTATCGCATGCACCACAGAGCTTCTAAGGCTGAGGGCTGCCCACATGTACTTCTAAGGTGACTGACATCAGCAGTACTACTAAAGTAGGGCAATGGGAAGTGTACTGATTGTAAATGGGCTCAAAATCTTTAACTTGCACACAATCACACACAATTTTACATTTGCCAGGACTGAGATTAGAACCACTACCTAACTAGTTATTTGTACTACAGTGTTACACATTTATCGCATGCACCACAGAGCTTATAGGGTGTAGGCCAGTCCAAAGGTACTTCTACGGTGAATGACTTCAGCAGATCTTGTGAAGTAGGGCATTGGGAAGTGTACTGGGTGGGACAGGACTAAAGCACTTATTCCTACACACACACCCCACCACCCAACCATACTTACATATGCTGAGACTGTAATTAGATCCCCTACCTATCTAGTTGCATGTATTATAATGTTACACAGTTATCATACATGCTATAGAGCTTACAGGACTGATGCCAGTCCAAAGGTACTTCTAAAGTGAATGACATCAGCAGATCTTGTAAAGTAGGGCAATGAGAGTATACTGGCTGGGTAAGGCAGCATAGTAGTGAGACCTACACACACACACACACACACACACACACACACACACACACACACACACACACACACACACACACACACACACACACACACACAGGTGATGTGATATTCCAACCCCCACCTCAGTACCATCAGACAATGATTCTCATCTTCATGCTGGCATGTGCCAGTGGTTACAACTGGCATGCAACTGTCTACAGCAGGACATCACTCTCTGCCATTCAGGGTATCCCTGTGTATGACTCACTCTCTGTGTGTGTCTCCCTGTGTGTCTCACTCTGTCACTGTCTGTCTCCCTCTTCCCCATGTCTATGTGTGTGTATGTTTGACATATTGTAATATGTTACCCATATATATGTGTGTATCACATGCAACAGATGCAGAAGTACCACATATGGGCCACCTACAGCTGGCTGTGGGTAATCCTCTCTGATGGGTGTGTGTGGAGACAGGTGTACATTATTTCTCTAAGTGTAGGAGCATGCCCAGTATGACCTTCTACAGTAAGTGTGGGAATCCATTTCAGGATTAGCTGTAACTCCATTCTGGGGTGTTGTGTGCTACAGCCATACCTTGCAGCCTGTTTGTGCAGGATATCTGAAGATAGGCTACTAATATGGGGAACAATGGCCCAGACATAGAGGGATACTGTCACTATTGCTTTTATTAATGTATGAGTTGCTTCAGTTACAGGGTTTGTTTTAGCAGACATTTTCTGACTTATGTAATGTTTGACACTGTAATGTATTGTGTCATTACCTACTGACAGATATCATTGGATCATCACAGTTATTTACCAGAGAAATTCAAGATGGATAATGCACAGACCAATATTATGAGGCAAAGGCTAGACATTCTTGCACAATCCGGCTAGTTGGGAGGTGTGGCTACAGCCGATTGACTGCTGAAGCTGTGTAAAAGGTCCAGCACCTTGATTTACTGGCTGGGGATCTCCTGGTTGTGTGATATTCTTCTTACATGAAAGGTCATATCCTGGTGTTGCCATACCTCTCAACTGTACAGATTCTCCCAGATTATCCAGATTCATGCATCATATATCTGGTCAGTTTGCTTTAACATTGTGATTTTCTAGCAAATTTGTTGCAAATCACTCAGGGTTGCAGTCAGGGAATAATGACCAAACATTAGAGTTTCAGCCTTCACACCTTTCATGACATCCATCCTACTACACATCCCCTCTGTTTTCTGTCACCTTTCTAACATTATGAGAGCATTATTTCAAAAGTGTCCCTATATTCGGGCCTTTATCCCACCATTATGTATGGCTTTGTCCAGATTTCTTGCTCTACGAGGTTGAGAGGTATGCTACTAGCATTTAGCGGCATGGCCTTTCATTTGCATTTTGTTGACTGTGTTATGTTGGCAGTATGGACCCCATGACATTCACTGCAACGGCACTATGGGTGAGGCATGGACCTTTGCCAGAGGTCTGTAGGCCATGTGAGACTGATGCATGCCATCTGTAGCAAGGCAGTGCATTCAGTCACTCATATGTTCTCAGGCTGCCAGACAGTGGATCCCCCTGGGGTTTTAATGTAGTCAGGTGTTACTGACAATCACTTTCTGTTCGTATTGATCCATCACTCTGGGTGACAGCAGAATACTGCTTATGGCTAGGGACATACCTGTATGGGACACATATTCAGCATGCTGCATCATGTCTGTCTTCCTATAGTCCATGAGGTACTTCTGACATCATTTAGACCACCATGGACCAGGCTAGTGTGATACCTGTACCTGTTGTGGGGTGACTTGAGTGCATGTGTGATATGGCAGATGATGGCACTTGCCAAACAAGTAATCGTGACTTTTTCCTTATCCTGCCTGGTGTGCGTCACATCTGTGTGTCTCACAGTGGAGTCTTCTATGAGTAATATGTTGTGTGTATGGTAAGGCCTTAGTGTTTGCAGGACCCTTGTGTGGTATATACATGGTCTGTGGTGTGTAGGTTTGGGAAGTTCTCATGTGTTTTTCTCTCTGAGGTGTCCTTTACTTAGGGTTTGATTTGTTGTTGACCTCCACTTATGTGGGTGTGTGTTGTGTATTTGAAGGCGATGCTTACTGACTCCATACACTGCAGGGCACCTATGTTACTGCAAAATGTGCTCTGGTGTGCACATTCTCCATTTGCCTGGCCAGTGGTTCCCCTCCCCCTTCTGTGTGTCTCTTTATCCTTCTGTAGTCTGGTCACAGGCTTGCCCATAGTGACTGCTGTTATGTATTTGTAATTCTGATGGGAGTGGGGTAAATGCCATAACCTCATGCACAAGGTTGTGGACTTTACACCTCTGAGTGTACCTATTTGGCAGGTTGTCCGTCATTGCACCACTACATCTGCTGGGGTCCTCAGACAGTTTGTGTTACTATATTATTATCTGGCTACATGTTGGCCTAGCTGTCAAACTGTCACTGAGTCTGGCATCTGGATAGGCCCACATATGACAGTCAGATGAAGGCCCACACATGGGGACAGGGTATTGATACTGTTCTGCCATACATAGACAGTTGGGGGACCAGTTTGTTACTTGCTTGCTTTCTGTTATAGGTGTAACATCTGCTTCTCCACTGTCTGCCTTTGATGTTTTGACATGACCTTTTCTTGTTTTGCAAATACTTTGCAGGTGGTTGCAATGTTAGGACAAGCAGAAATGATATACAAGGCATACTTGTGCTCCTTCTGTGACAACTTGCCATTCCAGGGTTATGGATGTCAGCCAGTGACATGTTGTCAGTGCTGACACAGTAAGGTGGCAACCTTTTATGACCTGCCATTACACTGACCTACAGGTACCTGCTGTGCTACTAGGCACCGTACCTCTCTACATATGAAAGCCAGACATCTGGACAACACCATGAGTGATTGGGTGACAAAGGCTTAAATATTGGGACCATTTTAACCATTGGCCTTACAAACCTAGAAGGGTGATACAATAACAGATGTTGCAGTAGCATGTGTTTTCTATACTGTGTGAGGTCTGAGACACTACAGTCCATCATTATTTTCTGACTTTAGACTTTCGTGGTTTGCCAATGATTTGCCACACAACCATTATTTCATGATAGAGACACCAAAAATATGATACAAACCTCTGTACATTCTGCAAAAGGTCTGTACAGTTGAGAGGTATAGTACTCTGACCTGTGTACTGTTCATATGTGTGGCCCTCTGTCCATGACCTGTCCAGCTTACCGGCAGTAATGGATATTGACATCTGGACAGTGTATACAACTCCCACCGCAGGTGTAGCTTACATGCAAAATAGTTGACACTGTGATTCTTGGAACATGGCCCTGTCTACCACAGTACTGTACCTAGGCCACTAAGACACAACAGCCGAGGGTAATTGCTGGCCACATCCTGACAGTATTTCCCACGCATATACATAGATCATTGACCCCTGCATATTGTGGGCATGCAACAAGTTATCATGTTGATTGGGACAGCCCTGGCAATTTGTGCTCTACTGCTGTTACCCTTCAAACCTACATGTTACTGCATTTCTATGGGAATATGGGTGTGGGGGAGGCACACCTGTCAGGGGTACACATTTGCACATACTGTGCTGATATTGGCTTTACATTTTGGTTCCATTTAGTACAGCATTGTTCCCTGTCTTGGAGAATCGAGGCATATCACTAGAGGCCACAGGTTAGATTGTAATGGCATACAATTAAGTTTCAGACTTCTTACCCTTCAGAGCCTTACTGCAACTGGAAGACCTGCTGTGATATCACTGTGTAAGTCTGCAGGGGGGTATTCCATCATTGTCCCCATTTATGGGTCTTTGCCAGACATTCCTTTATGGTTTTCTACAGCTGACTTGCTGGGTGAGTCTGAGGGGTGAGTATAGGATCCCCACATTGACATCCATGCATGTGACTTATGACCCCCCCCCTTGGTTGGCCCCAGCATATACTCCAGTGGGATTTGTCACCTTGGATAATACTGCATAGTGTGGGGAAGCCAGTATTAGGCAGACATTTCCTTGTGTCCCACACAGCTGTCAGTTGCCTGCTGCTACCCCAGTAGGCCACCCCATTCCCTTGCATGCATGCAGTGATACCGTACATATCCTACCAGAACATACTACTCCATTCATTTATTGTTTAGAAGAGTGACTTACCTTGTGCCTGCAGCAGTTGTGGGGATGGTCGGTGAGGGCTGACTCTGTCGGATGCACACAGTACACTGCCTATACAGGGTAAGCTACAGGTATGTGATGCGTGTGGCATCCATTTTACTGTGTGTGGGAGTCAGAGAGAGAGGTGTCAGTCCCTGGGTCCCTACAGTGTCAGTGTGTGTGCTATGCATTGCCTTTTTGCCAATACCTGGGCATACTGGGAATGCCTCCATCTGCTTACAGGAGCAGGCTCAGGGGCTTCCTCCTCTGAGTCCCTCTGTGCCTGTGGGGACCTTGGCAATGATAGTGGGCTGTGTGGCGCTTCCGCGTGCTGTTCCTGCTGCAGCTGTTTCCGCAGGAACATATTGTGTAGCATGGCACATACTATGAACATTTGTACACATGTGGCTGGAGAGTACTGCAAGGCTTCACCAGATATGTCAAGGCAGTGAAACTGTGACTTTAGCATCCCAAACACATGCTCTATAATGATCCTGGTTTGTGCGTGTGCCTCATTATGGCGTTCTTGAGTGGGTGTGTGTGCATTTCTGATGGATGTCATCATCTATGGCTCCAGTGCATAGCCAGCATCCCTCACCAGATGGTCATACAGGATGTCCCCACTTTCAAATGCCTGGTACAGCTGTGAACAATGCCAGATGTGGAGGTGTGTTAGCTTCCAGGGCTGCCAGCACACACATTCATGATAATGCCCTGGGCATTGCAAATTACCTGGCAGTTGATGGAGGGGAATCCCTTGCAGTTTATGTAGACCCTACCCTGTTCACTGGATGGTGCTTTGATTTGGATGTGTGTGCAGCCTTTTGCACCCAGTACCTCCGGGTATTCTGCTACACGGTGGAAGAGACGCATATTGCTGGTCCTCTCCTCATGGGTGTTGGGGAAGTAAATGTGTTCACCAGCATGTGGTAGCATGGCATCCAGGAACTGGTGGAGTACCCTGGATGCAGATGTCTGTGAGACCCTCATCATGTCCCCAGTAGGTCTTTGGAAAGTACCTGTAGCTAATATTCTTAAGGCTACACATACCTTGGTATCCACTGGGATGGGTTACCCTCTGTTGGCTCTGGGTCTGAGTTGAGGCCGGCACAGTTCAGTGATTTGCTGAAGTATGTCTCTGTCCACCCTGTAACTCTCTACTATCTCCAGATCATGTAGCCCTTGGTAAGTTACCCTGGGTCCGAACACTCTTCTCCTCCTCCTCCTCAGTCTGGGGTGGTTGTCAGCATTATCCTCCACACTTATCTCAGCCTCTAGCACATACTGATGAATCAAAGCACTGGCAGCCCCTAACATTTTTTCGGTTAAAATTCCCCCGCATGTGTACACCAATGGTGCAAGGTTTGTGGGAAACCAGACTGAAAGGTGTTTGCACAGTTTATACTGTTGTGCTGCAGATGCTGCCTGTATGATTGGCTGGCTGTGATACATTCCACCTGCTTGCTATTTTATTATTATTTTTTTGCTTTTATTCTGCTATTTGCCTTTTTTTTTCTTTTTTCACTTTCCATTCCCACCCCTTTTAAGCCCCAAACTGCATTGTGCAAACTCAGTGCCCAAATGTAAACAGCCCTGCTATTTCTGGGTGTTTTTTTTTTGTTTGTTTTGTTTTGTTTTAGACCCCGATGCATGTCGCGCAAATCTGTTTAGTTAAAGTAAACACTTTGAAGCAGAAATGAATAAGGAATAAGTCAGTACAGCCTCAGACACACCCCCTTGCTTATTTGTGCTAAGCTCAGCTGGGAACTGTGAAGCTCCAATGTGCTTACACCAAGCATGACACACACTCTTTTCATGTCAGCTGCTTCTCCTGCTTACACTGTTGCCTTATAACTCCTACACAGTTAGGTGCAGTTTGGCACTTGTCTCCTTTTTGTGATTCAGTAAATTTCCCTCATTAGCATACCCCACTGCCTTAGTCCCTAGTTACAGCACTACACCAGAGCCTTTCCCCTTAGCAACCACTGTTCCCTGCTATTGTTTTGATTCTGCATGCCATAGACTATAATAGCAAAATGCAGATTTCACTTAAAATTGTTCTGTCACATTTTTTTTTATTTGAGCACATTCCTGCCCTATACTTAAACAGCCAAGATCGGCTAAAAAAATAAACTTTTATTTTTATACTTTTGCAACACGTTTCCATGCTAATGGACATATATTTGGCCATTGGCATGTCTAAGGATTATAATACATGCTACTTTGAGCTGTCATTCCTCCATTTTGATTTCTGCAGAAATGTATTCGGCTAATAGCCGAATACATTTCTGCAAGCTACACTATTCTGCCACAGATGCCTGCCTGCTTACTGGATCGCTAGTTGACCTAATTTGCATGTTTTTCACCAGCAAATAAGGTCATTAGTATAATCCAGTCAGGTGCGTGGCAGAATAGTGTTAGCAGGCTCGTGCGCATCCCCAGGCATGTTTACTGGATCGCTCGGCGACCATATTCCATGCAGGAGCGGCTGCAATATTCAGACACGGGATTTTAGCGTTATTGAATCCTGGGGAAAGAAAAAGAATATATATGCTGAATTTTAATTAAAACACATAACACCAGTGTAAGCCACTTATAAAAAGTATAAAAATATGGCTGTTATTCAGAAATACATATTTTATGTCATGTGGCAGCAGTGTTACATATAATGTGTATATACACACACACACACACACACACATATATATATACATATATATATATGTATATATATATATATATATATATGCCGGTCACTCTGTCAAATGATCAGTCTGTTAGAGTGAATTCCTGTAAAGTCTGAGCAAGTCTTCCATTTGTCAATTTATTGGAAGATGGATGATCAAATGCATGCAGGTAAGGTAAGGTAAGTGTGGGTTCTGAGTACTAATGCTGACATTTTCAGATATACTGAAAGTTTCAGCATTAGGGGATAGCACTGCTTGTGTGAGCGTTTGCGGGTTAGGGTTAAAAGGGCTAAGAACTGGGACAGATTTAGAGTTGTGCATGTATGGCTCTGTGTGTAGTATGTGTCCAGGATTGTCTTTTATAGTAATAGTGTTACAGAAAGGATTTTTCTAAGGTAAGGTGCATGGTCAGGGTTAGCAGGCATTACTAATGTTGGCAGGTGGGCAGACAATGGCAGTTTAGAGGGGGGATGGTGGATGGGTTAGTTAATGTGTTTGAACAGAGGCCAAATAAATCTATCATTCTGGTAAGTACATAACTCCCATGTTTATATTCATCTTGCCCGTACTCTCTAAACTGTTGGATAAACTGCCAAGCTGACCTTGGGTGGCATCAAAACAAAATTCCTTCTTGTACAGAAGTCCTAAAGGAAGTTCTGAATTTGAGACCAGGTCAAGGCTATAATGTTTGGCAAAGGTGTTTAAGGAAAGCCATATGGAGGTTGCACATATCTCATCCACTGGTAGGCTTTTAAGGAAAGCTGTAGACATTATCTTGGCTCTAACAGTGTGTGCTCTGGGATTACAAAGCAAGGACTTTTGATTGGATGTATGGCAAAAAAGGATGCAATCCAAAAATCATTTAAATAAATATAATTTAATTACCTTTTGTCTTGTTTAAACAGTGAAAATTATATGAATAGCTGGTCATCCTTTCTGAAATCTTACCTCCATGGAAGTAACATTTAAACTGTCTTTGTACATCCAGAAAATGCAATTTGTTTCCTCTTTGTTGGAACATGAGGGAAACAAATGTAAGCAGATTTACAGACTGTTTCAGGCTGGATTGTGTGGCTGTGTTTGTCATAAAGGATTGATTAGTTCTTAGGGTAACCCAATCCTTGTAAAAAATATTGTATATAAACTTTCAGAATAGTGCATACAGTTCTGATATTCTTCTAACAGAAGTGACAGCAGACAAGAATAAAAGAAAGTCTTCTAAGACAAAAACAATTCAGGTCTGTTTTATGAGTTGGCTCAAAAGGAAGAAATGCAAGTCTTTCCAAAGTGCAGTTTAGGTACTGGGGAATGGAATTGATGAAAGGGGGCCTAGAATGAACTCCTTTTAGGAAAGCTTTGCATAACCTGTGAAAGGCTGGAAAAATGCCCTGAATAAGGAGATGGCACCCAAATATACCCTGAGTGAGGAACTGCTTGATCCTGAATTGAAGCCCTCTGTAAAAAAGGATAAGGCAGACGATAAAGGAGCTGCAAAAGGGTCTGACTCCTTTCTGGTCGCACAGACAGAAAATATATACCACTTATAACTGTATATTTTCCTGTTGGTAGGTTTTGAAACACTGTAGTGAGCTGCACCAACCTGGAAGGGAACGTAGGGTGCACGGCCATTACCAGAAGAGGGCAAACCATGCAGTTAGCTCGAAGGAACCTATGCCCGTGTGAGGCAGCCTGGATAGGTAGACAGCATGTGGGTGCACTGTGGTGGAAAGAGTGGTTTCCTTAACCAGTGAGTCCAAAACAGGGGAAACTATACCTGGTATGGCCAGAATAGGGCTCAGAGAATCACCTTTGCATATCTTGGCTTTCTGTTTGAACTAGAAGATAAGAGGTGCTGTAGGGTGGGTGTGGGGGGGAGGGGTAAGTGGGATGCTGTCCCCTGGGTAGCAGAATGGTACATTTTTGAATGCACGTAGCTGACAGCCTGTAGCTAATGGGTTTTGAGATGGTTTCATCTGGGAATTTACAATTTTGATGATCTCCAAGGATAGGCAAAGTCAGAGCAAGTATTCCCTTGCTGATATGAGTTACTATTTTGTAATGGCAACAATGAAGTAGTAATCTAAGTAGGAAATATTCTGATTCCTGGTAACTGTATATGACCAGGTACTTGCACCATGCACTTAGTGAACACCTGGGGGCTATGGTGAGGCCAAAGGACAGAGCTCTGCAATGATAATGATTGGCTCCTGCCTGAAAGCATAAGAATCTTCTGGACACTTGAACATTTTTATGTGGAGGTAAGTGTCTTGAAGATCCAAAGAGCACATACAATCTTATTCTGACAAGCAAAGAAGGATGGATTGCACTGTGGCCATCTACTTCTCTTTCCTGACATGTTGATTTAGATGGCTAAGGTCTAAAACTGATCTAACATCCTGAGTCTTTTTGGACAAACAAGAAAAGATCCATCCATGTTTTGACTTTGTAAAGTTTTTCTTGAACTAAATGTGGTAGCATATTTTTGCATTTGTAAATATGTGCATGTTTTATAGCACATCCTTGTGTCTGTAAATTATTTGTTAATTTCATAGGATCATAGGAGGTTACTAGGCTAATGGCCCTGGGACCCTTATAAGCCTAGCCAAGAGTTTATCCCCAAAAAAAGAAACCTCAGTCAGCACCTGTCATCCCAGTCAGTGAGGGACAAAGGTGGAACCCCTGGGACAAATTTGTGGTTTCCCATCCACTCATCAAGGTTGTGCTTGAAGAGGGTCAGCAAGGTACTCTGACATATATGGGAAGTCTATTCCAGAGATGGGGCGGCCTCTGGGAGATAACCCTGCCTTTCCAGCAGGTTTTGTTGATGTCACATATTAGATTTAGGCCCATCGAGTGGGTAATGCGCGAGGAGTTAGACTTAAGGATATAGAGCACCTCTAGTAGGGCAGGGTCCGATATTGCCTTGTAGGTGAGACACAGATCACCTCTGAGCAATCTGTATGATACTGAGTAAAGTGATAGTGATTTGAGCCTATCCGCATAAGACAGGAGTTGGAGGCCTTGGATTCTCTTTGTGAGGAGGTATTTCTGTGGCCTTTCCAGTTGGTGCAGGTGTTTGGAGAGGTACATACCAAATGGGGTGTTATACTCAGTTATAGGTCTAATGAGGGAGGAGTACAGAGAGGTAATAACCTCCTTTTTTCTGGATGCAATCTATTTATTATGAGATGAACCAAGTAAAAGGCTGTTCTGACCACTGCCACCACATGATGGCCGAATGTGAGATTGTTGTCAACCTGAGTACCCAGGTCTCTCACCAGGGATTGTGTGCTTAGGGGGTTGCCGTTGATGTGGTAATCAGTAGGGGTTGTGTTTTTGCTGAATGGTATGATAATACATTTTTTTGTGTTTAACTTAAGGCCATGACTTTGGCACCAGTTATTTGTAGCTGTGAGACCCTCTTGCAGTATATTAATGTTGTTTGGGGAGTCAATGACAGCACCCAAATTACAGTCATCCAGTAGCTTGGTCAGCCACAGACCCTTGGTCTTTGCCTGGACCTCTGAGAAGTAGATGCCAAACAGTAGGGTTCCCAGGACAGATCCCCAAGGAACACCACTAGTGACAGGTCTGCTGTCACTAGTGACAGGTCTGCTGTCAGAGGTGGTGGCATCTATTTTGACCTTGTGGGTCCTATATTGTGGGTCCTATCTGTGATCCAGTTGGCCACCCATCTGATGAGATAGGGATTAACACCAAGTTGTGTTTGCTTTTCAATGATGCCCAAGTCAGGGATTGTGTCAAAGGCCTTGGCCAGGTCAAGGTAAGCTGTATGTACTTTCCCTCATCCAGGGACTTGCTGACAGTCTCAAAGAAGTCAACTAGGTTCAAGATCTGCCTCTGATGAATCCAAATTGGGTGGGGTCAAGTGTTTAGAGGTTGCCTATGTCCTTGTTTATGAGATCCATACTAATACGCTCCATGGCTTTACAGATCAGATTTGCCAAGCTAATGGGGTGATAGTTTCTGGGTTAGTAGTGGCACCACCTTTTTGCAAGGGGATGACAATAGCGGTTCTCCACTCTGCTGGAATGAAGCCTGTAATTAGGCCATGGTTGAATAGGGTGCTCAGCGATTAAGCTAGTTCTTGCTGGAGATGGTGCAGAATACAGCCTGGGATATTATCAGGTCCCATGGAACTGTATTCTTTGCCTTGGATAGGGCCTTTAACAATTGATCTACGAAGATGTGAGGTGTGGGACAAGTATCAGGGATGTCGACTGGGCCTTTGGGGGGTGACTAGGGGTGAAGTTTGCACTGAACCTATCAGCCAGCAGGCTGTCCAGGTTTTTAGGATCAATGTAAGTAATACCATTAAGTACTAATTTGGAACAAACTTGGGCTTTGCCATGGAGGTTCCTAACATAACTGAAGAAAGACTTGTGGTTTCCCCTTTGTTTCACAGGCTAGATTCAACTCACAATTAGATTTGGAGTTTTTCACTAGTGATCTAATTTGCTTGTTGAGGCATTCGTTTTTACCCTTGGACAACAGTTTCTTCATTTTGTTGTAAAGCCTGTTGATAGAGGATGTCTTCCAGACAGGTTTGTGTTTCCTTCAGGAGCAGGTTTTAGTTCTGTTGGGTATGGCTGAGTCCATGCAGTGGTACAGGTGCTTGTATACTGCACTGGCATACTGTTCAGCATAGTTGTCTCCATCCTTTGAGGGGATGGTAGTGTGAAGCTGCCGATACCCTCCCTTAGGAGGGTGTAGTCAGCTTTTAAGAAGTTTTTTTTTTTTTGCCTGGTTATGGCTGGGGAGGGGTTGGGTGGGATAGAAACTTCGAATGAGACAGACTGATGATCTGATCTCACCAGGGAAGAAAAAACTATGGGAGTGGTGCAGTGGTCACCCATGTTGGTGAGAACCAAGTCCAGCATGTTATCTCCCCTTGTGGGGAAAGACCAGCTGGTCTAGTGCGTTAGCGCTGATGAAGTCAAGGAATCATTGGGTGAGTGCATTAGTGCAGGAATAGTTCACCCAGTCTATGGTGGGGTAGTTGAAGTCACCAAGGATCAGGGTGTTTGGGGGTACCTTGATGGAGTCAAGTAGGTCCAGGTAGGAGGAGTGGGTGCCCTGAGACATGGAGGTGAGTCTATAGCTGGCTATAACTTGGATGGGTGTCTTGCCAACTGTCAGTTGCACCTGGAGTAATTCCAGTCCATCATGCTGGTAAACCAGTCTGGAGGTGTGCCTGTCTTTAATGAAGATAGAGACTCAACCACCCTTAGTCTTTCTGACCTCATTTAGGGGTTGGAAAGTGTGGAATGACGTATAGCCTGGTAAGACGGGGTGTTCTCCGCAGCCCTGAACCACATTTCCGCGACTGCATGTCAGTCGCCATGCTAGACAGGGGTCCAGGGAAGTAAATAGTGTGGGAAGAAATAGCCAGGGAATTGTTATGGCTAGGCTTGTATAGGCCCTAGGGCCGATAGCCTAGTACCAACCTATGAACCTATGCACAGACATCGGCATCTTCCAGTGTGAGGAGAGCCTCCAGTGAGTGCATTTCCAGATTAAAACTCCTAGTACTGAGCAGCTTGACTTTCATTAAAACTCCTAGTATCAAGCAGCATGACTTTCATTAAAACTCCTAGTATCGAGCAGCATGACTTTCATTAAAACTCCTAGTATCGAGCAGCATGACTTTCATTAAAACTAGTATCGAGCAGCATGACTTTCATTAAAACTCCTAGTATCGAGCAGCATGACTTTCATTAAAGCTCCTAGTATCGAGCAGCATGACTTTCATTAAAACTCCTAGTATCGAGCAGCATGACTTTCATTAAAACTCCTAGTATCGAGCAGCATGACTTTCATTAAAACTCCTAGTATCCAGCAGCATGACTTTCATTAAAACTCCTAGTATCGAGCAGCATGACTTTCATTAAAACTCCTAGTATCGAGCAGCATGACTTTCATTAAAACTCCTAGTATCGAGCAGCATGACTTTCATTAATACTCCTAGTATCGAGCAGCATGACTTTCATTAATACTCCTAGTATCAAGCAGCATGACTTTCATTAAAACTCCTAGTATCGAGCAGCATGACTTTCATTAAAACTCCTAGTATCAAGCAGCATGACTTTCATTAAAACTCCTAGTATCAAGCAGCATGACTTTCATTAAAACTCCTAGTATCTTCTAGACCCAACAGTCATGATAGCCTTCCATGCATCCGGGAGCCAAGAGGAGTTATCCTCTCACTGCTTCAAGAGCTGGACAGCCAGATTACTTCTAAGAGATACTGCTGTCTATTCACAGGGGAAGGACTGTGAAACCCCTATTGTAGTGTACATCTTCTGCCTCTCAGAGAACAGTCATTGGAGGAATTCCTTTTGCGACAGGAATTTCTATCACATTGTTGCTGTTGCTGATACTGTTAGGACTTCCTGTGCCATATGTTCTTGGCTCCTTTCTGGTTCCACTGGTTCAATCTCTGAGAGGCCAAGAACTTGAACCCAACAGCAGTGAGTATCTTGTCCTCTCACTTGCATTACTGCAACTTTTCTTTTATGGTTTGCTCAAAAAGACCAGCACCAGCAAGGAGGCATTGACAAAAGCCACACTGACCATCAAAGGAGACACTGACAAAAGCTACACTGAATTGGTCTGCAAAGCCAGCTGGCCTCAGCCGGATCAGATACTTCATGTTGATGCATTAGCCTGCAGAGCAAGCTGCCCCAGCCATGTCATTATGAGGTGGATACATTGAGAGAGATGCTATTGAATTCATAGTTGCTCCCTTCAAGTGGGCATCTCCATGAGGCAGCTGTTTCAGATTCTCCAATGTTTTGTCTGCTAGGTCTCTCTGAAACTGTATCGTCTGTGCCATGGAGCTCATGCCCTAATGGCTAACAAGCTGCATGCACACACACTTTCCTAGCCTGTCCATCATCCTTGAATGTTTATCTGGAGGATGGTTTGGACATCCTCAGGAGTCTCACATCTAGCAGTTGCTGACACCACAACAGAATCAACAAGTGGTCCGTTGTTTCAGTGGGGCCTATCCTTGGGAGTCTGCAACACTATATCTGGCTTTTGGAGGATTGTTTCAGCAATGTCTGGTTCTCCAGCTCTGTTGCATACCATATCAATTATTTTGTCAAGTGGGGAACCTTACAGGCTGCTGGTGAGTGGTCCTGAAGGCTTCTTAGAGGATTTCTTCCTCTTGGGAGATGGGGTCAATTGGCCCTGTTCCCCCCTGCCATATCATTTCTAAAACATGGTGCCCTCAGGAGGGGACTGGGGTGATGGCCCCCGTTTGCTGAGATCCATGTCTGAGGTTGGGTGGAAGATTCCATTGAAGAAGTCAGTGTGCTTCCTCTTACATGATCTCTTCTTTGGGGTACTCAGATGGGAATACAGTATATCCTTCAGATCACTGATCCTTTTGGGGCAAGAATGAAAACTGACTATTGGCACCAAGATCAGCAGTCTGGAGGAAGTAACCAATGGAGTATGGGTCTATTCCAGTTCTAAGTTCCTAGCCGATCTGCTCAATGTATAAGGACCCAACAAGGTAGCTAGGGCCGAAGAGCTGGTGCTATCTGCATGGGCACCAATAACCATATTGCCACCATAGTGAAAGGCAAAGGATCAATGCCAACAGCCCTGGTGCTAAGTCAACCATGCCAGGTTTCTGCACCAAGGGATTAAATGATGAGTGTGTCAACACCGACCATGGCCCCCAAAACTATTAGTTCCAATCCTGTTGGGTCTGGTGGGGGTCAACATCAAATGTGTTGACACCAATACAAATAAGCCCCAAGGGTGTCAACACCATGGAAGGAATATCCAAAGGTGCAGTGGGAACAGGCATGGGGTCACTCATTAGTCCCAAGACTCTCACAGCTGACACTTGGCCTGGAGTAGGAAATGAAGAACTGGGAATTTGGGTCTCCTCTCATGTCATCCTAGAGACAAAGGAGCCAATAGCACATCAAGTTGAAGACAGGCATTTAGAAAAGCCTTCATCATCATCATCATCATCTTCTTCTCCCAAGCCATCAGCATAGGGGTCAAGAGAGACCTGGAAGACTTAACTGGAGTTGTTAACGCTGGTCTGGATGACAATAATTTGACAGGTGCACTTTCCGTGGAGATGCTGCTTACCTTCCTTTTTAGAACAGAGTTGATCAGCGTCAACATTTCCTGGCTAGAAGGAGGAGTGCTAGGACAGAGAGGAATACAGACAATTCCAGAAGGTCCTGGATGAGGTGAAGGGGCAAAAGCCCAGGTAATTTAGCTGGAGAGACCTTTGCTGGAATAGGTTGCTCCACATTTTCTGGTCATTGCTCCTCTCTTGTTTTTTCTGACTTGCCCTTGTCTTTCACCAGATCACCTTTTAGTAGCCCCTTCCGAACTAACCAGTTTCTGCTGTCCAGTAAGGTGCAGGCATTTAAGTTTTTACAAATGTTAGTCTCCCTCAAGATGTCAGACTCCTAGGCACATGACACACAAGCCATATGGATCATGGAGTGGAATTCAGTGTCCACACTGGTAACAGTTTTTTAAGCCAGAGGCCTTTTCTTTATTTTTTTGTCCTTGTTTGTCCATAAAAAAAAAAAATCAACAAAGCTCTGGCGCAAAACTGCTTTACTATATATCTAGGCAGTGCAGAAGAAGAAGAAAACTGTAAAGAGAAAGATTTCTTTTAAAGAACAGGGTAATAGAAAACAAAAGCGAGACAGTAAGGTAAGGATGTAGAAAGATGGAAAAGTTATGCAGAAGGCTCTGAGCTTTAGGAACCTTTGTTAAAGATATATGTATCAAAAAGGGGACTTACCTGAAAAGTTAACACTAAAAGTTTGTCCCAAAATTCACCGTCTAATGCTTGAGCTACAGAGATACGTTGAAGCTTGACTGGTGGCAACAAGATGTGGGGAGACTATGCTAGACAAAGGTATTATGGGTAAGATGTGACACTTGAGCTACTGAAAGATTCATTTCTGCAGTGAAGGTGTGCCTTTGGTGACCAGTGCCAACAGTTTACAGTATATGGACAAGACACCTTACAGAGAAAAACGTCAGACTGTTTAACTGAAAATCAGCTGATTGCAGCTGCCGGCTTTTTTCTGTGCAAGACTGAGCTGCAGCAGGGATCAGGGAATTTGCTCTTTCCCCAGTGTAGAGTGATCTTGGAGTTGGTATACATGTACATATGTAAAACTAAGGAGGGGTGTGTGGGTACAGTTAGGCTTGTCCCCCTCCCCCCTTCTCAATGGGGTGGTGATTGAGCATTTGTGTTTGATTGCTTGCTGTTCCATATTTTGTCTTTTACAATAAAGAGATATACACCCACACATAACTCATGTAACACCCACACATAACTCATGTAACACCCGCACATAACTTGTAACACCCACACATAACTCATGTAACACCCACACATAACTCATGTAACACCCACACATAACTCATGTAACACCCACACATAACTCGTAACACCCACACATAACTCATGTAACACCCACACATAACTCATGTAACACCCACACATAACTCATGTAACACCCGCACATAACTTGTAACACCACATAACTCATGTAACACCCACATATAACTCATGTAACACCCACACATAACTCATGTAACACCCACACATAACTCATGTAACACCCACACATAACTCATGTAACACCCGCACATAACTTGTAACACCCGCACATAACTCATGTAACACCCACACATAACTCATGTAACACCCACACATAACTCATGTAACACCCACACATAACTCATGTAACACCCGCACATAACTCATGTAACACCCGCACATAACTTGTAACACCCACACATAACTCATGTAACACCCACACATAACTCATGTAACACCCACACATAACTCATGTAACACCCAAACATAACTCATGTAACACCCAAACATAACTCATGTAACACCCGCACATAACTCATGTAACACCCGCACATAACTCATGTAACACCACACATAACTCATGTAACACCCAAACATAACTCATGTAACACCCGCACATAACTCATGTAACACCCGCACATAACTCATGTAACACCCACACATAACTCATGTAACACCCACACATAACTCGTAACACCCACACATAACTCATGTAACACCCACACATAACTCATGTAACACCCAAACATAACTCATGTAACACCCGCACATAACTCATGTAACACCCTCACATAACTCATGTAACACCCACACATAACTCATGTAACACCCAAACATAACTCATGTAACACCCACACATAACTCATGTAACACCCACACATAACTTGTAACACCCACACATAACTCATGTAACACCCACACATAACTCATGTAACACCCACACATAACTCATGTAACACCCACACATAACTCATGTAACACCCACACATAACTCGTAACACCCACACATAACTCATGTAACACCCACACATAACTCATGTAACACCCACACATAACTCATGTAACACCCGCACATAACTTGTAACACCCACACATAACTCACGTAACACCCACACATAACTCATGTAACACCCACACATAACTCGTAACACCCACACATAACTCATGTAACACCCACACATAACTCATGTAACACCCACACATAACTCGTAACACCCACACATAACTCATGTAACACCCACACATAACTCATGTAACACCCACACATTTACTATTCTCTAGCTCAGTGTATCCTAGCATCTGACCCAGATCCTGACTCATCCATGCTGTAGACAATGAAGCCTTTATACTCTAAATACCACCAACACCCAAATGGTTTATTGCTAAGAATAAATGATTCATTGAAGGTAATCCAAAGAACACTAGGAACAAAATGGATTATGAGAGACTCTGGACGCAGCACTACTCACCTGACACTGTAGCATTACCAAAGTCAAAGGAAATATCCCTTCAAAGGACATCATTTTTTGTCCCCTGTCAACCCAACCATCTAAGCTCTCCTGACCCAGTGCTGACTTATAAAGTAAATTTCCCCTTTCGAGAGAGGAATACATTTAAATGTATTAGTCATACACTGAAGCAAATGTAAGTAACAAACTTTTGGATTAGGCTACAACCTTCTTAATATGCACAATACTAAATTATACCATTTGGTCTAGTAAATGTCCATTTTTTACATTTTATTTTGTTGATAAGAATGCCCCCCCCCCCTGATTTTTTTCCCTCTGAGCTGAAAATCCCTATCATGGCATCATGAAAGACTGCAACCTCTTTACTACCTAGACTAATGTTTAAGATACTGTGATAAATGCATCATTAGAAATTTCTGACATCCTACAAAGACAAACAGTCAACTAGGTCTTGCAGGTGAAACAGCTTACATTAAAACTTGGTACGTGACGGTTTACTAGTGAAACCACAATGTAAGTAAGAATCTGCTCTACTAAACTGTTTTGTTGTTGTATGTAAATCATTTCCAGTACCTACCATGATGTCATGTTATGGGTGTGGTTATTGATAAAAACTAAGTAAGCGGTGAAACTACAAAAATCAAATAACAAACTTTAATCTTTATCTTTTACAAAACCACAAGCAACTTTACAAGACCAGTACTAACACTCTACGTTCTACCACTGAATTACCATGCATTTATGATTAAAGCAAAACACCAGTGTACCTTTCTGAACATTTTGTACTGGCTATGAAACTTCAGACACCTGTTAAATCAAGCTAACTGTTTTTGGCTTCTGCACACTCTCTGCGGTTAGCTATCCAATATGCGCACCTCGTTTAATTGATCTGCTTACTCAAATATTTTACAGATTTGGTCATGGTTAGTCTGTTACACTCTATCACAGTATGCATATCCTGTGCATTGTGTTGTCTGTTCCCTGCAGAAAATGGAAGAGGATCTCAAGCAGCAGAACTGGGGTTATAATTTAAGCCTAATTGATTATGTTACCTTAAGATATAATGCATTAGCTAATGACAGTCACATGGGTGTTACATGGGTCACAGACAAACATGCACAGGCAGTAGGAGGCTTGGTTTGCTGACTTTATCTGGCTGCCAGTCTGCATCTAACACTTTCCTTTTTGTAGAATTTCTGATGTCTCATAACTG
The DNA here is from genome assembly GCF_019279795.1 of Protopterus annectens. Classification (NCBI taxonomy): domain Eukaryota; kingdom Metazoa; phylum Chordata; order Ceratodontiformes; family Protopteridae; genus Protopterus; species Protopterus annectens. The sequence goes on along the minus strand of NC_056744.1, from coordinate 86,179,617 downwards.
TTTCTGTTAAGTTTTGAGCTGTCATTTGTGAATATGAAATCTCTTAGTAGGAACTATAATCTAATGAAGCCCTGCAGCTCAACCAGATGTAAACATTCTGTACATCAGTAACTCTGTGCTTGTCTGCATTTGCATAAAGTACTCCACTGTGTAACTGTTTGTTTACGCCTGTGTTGAATGATGCATGTTTTTTACTTATTCCATTTTTCAGATATTCTTTGCAAAGTTCTCTTTGATTCAGAGGATCTATAAAGTTAACAAATTTTACACATAAATATACATACAATCAAGTTATATTTAAAATACATGTTTCTAATGGTGTACTATAAAAATGCTGAAACACAGTTCTTAGAGTAATGACTTACTCAAAAAATATGTCAGAAATGAAAACATTGTTCACTCAAAATAATAAAAACATAATGTCGATAATTCAAATTCAACACTATCAACATTACCCAACTTACCTTGACGTCCGGTGATTTCCTACAAAAGTTTTGCAGGGGGCAAGCCTCCCTGCATCCCCCACCCCCTGCTAATTATGTATTCCAACTCCAAAATCAGACTACAGTGAGGAAAAGGGTAAATTTCCCAATCCCCCAGTGCGATTTCCAATCAGAACATTGACCTCACAACAGCAAAATCCACACTAGCATTCGCTGTTGTGGATTCGAACATTTTCCATATCGTTGTTACGTGAACTTGAAAACAGCCTTTTCACCATCCTAGTTTGCGTAACTGGCATCCAACATTTTCATAGTAAACTATTTCTAATTTTGTTCTATAGCACTAACAGCAGTTTCATAACACTGTAAGTTTTGTTTGTCTTTTGGCTTTTCCTGGTTAGGGGTCGCCTCAGTGGAACTCCGGTCCGCTAATGACTGGCAGTGGATTTTTACGGTGCTGAATTGCCAGCCCAACACCCAACCTTCAAAGAAGGCACACCCATTCATGCATGCACCTACCTGCATGTCTTTAACATCGTTTGACCGCGGGTAGGACATGCAGACTCCAGACAGAAGGCGCTCCAGCCGAAAATCGAACAGGAGAACCTTTTGGTGTGAGGCGACAAAAATGCAGCACATTACAGAAGTTCAGTTAAGCAGTAAATGTATATATATATATATATATATATATATATATATATATATATATATATATAATAAAATGTCACCACTTTCTTTTTTAAATACTTAAAAGTAACACAGTAAGCATGTCTCTCTGCTACAGTCATTAAATACTATGACACTAGAACTAAAACAGAAAGGGAAGGCACATACATGAAGAACTACATATAGGATACAAAAGAAATATATATATAAATAAATGAGCGAGTGATTTTATACCACTGTACTAGTGCTATGCCATATATATAAAGAGATAAAAGTATAAAATAGTAGTTTGCAGTTAGATAAGATTTTGTTTTACTAGAATTTTGAGTACTAAAGTTAGCATTGCTGTGGAAAAGGTAATAGGAGAGGAAAAAAAAGTTACATTATCTTGTGTGTGTGATTCCACATTATTTAGAAGGGAGAAAACAAAACATGCAGGAAATGTGATGTTATGTTTAATCATTTGTCTCTGCATTTCTTTTTTTCTTTAATAGTCCACTCATTTTTTGAAGCTTGTCTTTTTAAGTTCATTGAAGAATCCATGGGTTCAGGTTGATTTAAAAGGTTCTTTTTTTTTTTTTTTTTTTTTTTTTTTGGACAAATTTGGATGCTTCTTCGAGAGAGTCAAACGTATTAGAGGGACACATGCTCTTCTTTTGGACATTACATGGGGTGAAAAGTCATTCTCAAACCTGATAGTTTGGTCACCAATTTTTAATGGAGCAAGGGTCCAGGCAGTTCTTAAAACAAGGTCTTTGTCTTGAGTGGATATAAATTTTACAATGCTAGATTCTGGATGGTTGTTTTTACTGGATACAGAAGTTGTAATTAAAGACCTGTGTGCCCTTTCTGTCCTGAAGGATAGTGATTCAGGTAGGTTTAGGATTTTAGGAATCCAAGAAGTTAGGACATTAATCATATTGTCACCCTCCATCTGCTCTGGGATGCCATAGATTCTTATGCTGTTTCTTCTTGCTCTGTTCTCAATGTCTATTTTTTCGACAAGTCTGTTGTTTTCTTGAAGAAGAAAGTCTATGTTTTACTCTCTTTCTGTTAACCTATAGCACATTTTCAAAATGTTATGTTAAGCCTGCAAGAAATCTGGGCAAAGCCATAAATAATAGAGGGATGAAGGCACAAAAATAGGGACAATTTTTAAATATTGATCTTATAGAGTTAGAAAGTTGATAAAATAACAGTTTTTGCATTAGCATGAACTTTCTGAAGGGTATGAAGTCAGATTATCAAATGCCCATCATTTTCTGACTTCAGTCCTCAAAGATTTGGCAATGATTTGCCAGAAAACAACAACTTTATGAGTAATGGGCCAAAAATATGAGACAAAAATCTGGACATTCTGTGAAAATCTGGACAGTTAAGAGGTATGCTTGCATACACAACAAAAACAGTAAAAGATTTATATTTTCATTCATCTTTTCAGGTGTTGGAGACAGGCACCTGTTGATTCCCTTCCACGCTTTACCCACATTTGTCTGCCATATTCTAGATAATGATTTTCTCCTCTTTTCAGGATAAACCTCGATGTGCAACTTCTTAAGTAATATACTGATGTCTCAATTTAGTTTTCTTTCACAATACTGCCACAAAATTTGAGCTAACTACTTGTAAACTGCATGCACCGATGACATAATTTTACAGTACCTACCAAACCCTCAAAATGTGTTGACACCAGGATTGTCACACCAGCTGCAAGGCTTTTTGAATGAACAGCCTTCAAGACACAGATTATCAATCAGCTATGACAGACTGTATTTCATGTTATTTCTATTTGTAAGGGGCATGGTGCACCTTCACACCCGCTCTTTGGAACTAACTGGGGGAGTTAAGGGAGGTACCAGCCCCCTCTTAAAATAAAATTAACACAAAATACAATTTGCCAATATGAAGCCTGCGACGAGTAACACAAACTTAAGTTAGACTATATGTTTGGCCTGCGACAAGTAACACAAACTTAAGTTAGACTATATGTTTGGCCTGTGACAAGTAACACAAACTTAAGTTAGACTCTATGTTTGGCCTGTGACAAGTAACACAAACTTAAGTTAGACTCTATGTTTGGCCTGCGACAAGTAACACAAACTTACGTTAGACTATATGTTTGGCCTGCGACAAGTAAAACAAACTTAAGTTAGACTCTATGTTTGGCCTGCGACAAGTAACACAAATTTAAGTTAGACTCTATGTTTGGCCTGCGACAAGTAACACAAACTTAAGTTAGACTCTATGTTTGGCCTGCGACAAGTAACACAAATTTACGTTAGACTATATGTTTGGCCTGCGACAAGTAAAACAAACTTAAGTTAGACTCTATGTTTGGCCTGCGACAAGTAACACAAACTTAAGTTAGACTATATGTTTGGCCTGTGACAAGTAACACAAACTTAAGTTAGACAATATGTTTGGCCTGCGACAAGTAACACAAACTTAAGTTAGACTATATGTTTGGCCTGCGACAAGTAACACAAAGTTAAGTTAGACTATATGTTTGACCTGCAACAAGTAACACAAAGTTAAGTAAGACTATATGTTTGGCCTGCAACAAGTAACACAAACTTAAGTTAGACTATATGCTTGGCCTGAGACAAGTAACACAAACTTAAGTTAGACTATATGTTTGGCCTGCGACAAGTAACAGAAATTTAAGTTAGACTATATGTTTGGCCTGTGACAAGTAACACAAACTTAAGTTAGACTATATGTTTGGCCTGTGACAAGTAACACAAACTTAAGTTAGAGTATATGTTTGGCCTGTGACAAGTAACACAAACTTAAGTTAGACTATATGTTTATTGGAGGACATGTAGAAGGAAAACACCTTTCACTTTATGATTATAATAACTTAAAATAGTTATTAAATACCACATATTAAAATTGTGCTGAAGTGTGTGTGACTAATTTGACATAACTGCTGATGGGGTTTGTAAGCTTCTTAAGATGCACAAATTGGTCCTGATGTAATTATAGTAAAACATTGCTGCAGCTTCCCTTTGAACTATATTAATATATATTTTTATGGCACAAAGCAAGAACTGCTTGGGCCGCATAATCTAGGCATTTGTTTGTCTCTTGGGTAAGGTACAGATCTTAGCCTTCACATTTATTCCCACCTCTTATACTAATTTCACCAAGCTTGTCCCATATATTCCTGAATTTTCTTTTTGCGTTCAATTCCATAACTTCTCCAGGATGATCATCTACACATCTACCACCCTCTTTGAAAAAAAATGCCATCTTCACATTTTCCCAAATTATTCTGCCCTATGTCGTCAGACTCTGTTCTTGCATGTGTTCACTGACAAATGCTTATCCCCGAAATGCAATGATGCCCTCAGACATTTAAAAATGTTTATTTTATTTTATTTGTATTATATTTTAGGTATGCAAACAGGCCCTTATATAGCTGGCTGGAACAGATCATAACAAAAAATTATCAATACCTAATGCAGAGCTGGAATAAAATCAAGTCTTTGCAGCTGTAAATATTTTAAAAACATATTGCTACCATAACTTATTTAAAAGTATATAAAATAAATAGAAAAGTTAGTTAAAAATCGTAACAGCAGTCAAACAGTGACTAGACACTGTAATAACAAGAACCAACTTCTACCATCTCAGAAAAAATGTGACCATTTAATATAATTTAAAAATATACCATAGTACGTCATCATTTCATTTAGAGGTATACATATAGTCATTAACGTTCTTTTTAATTTGTCTTTCTGATGATAAATAATTTCAGTCCCAGACCTTACATAATTTTACCTGCAAAGCTCTGAAGTATCTCCATCACTATTACTTATGAATTTGATTTTGCCATTTGTCTTAAACAGGCCAGCCCTCCTTAATGCTTTCTGAGACTGTTAACATAGATATTTCTTATAGGCCATCAGATATTATTTATTTATTTCCATTTGCTAACCAAGATAGTTCATGTGAGCAAAAAGACAATTTTCACCAGAGCCCATGGAGAAAAGCTGCAATAAATATATCAATGAAAATAAATGCATGCATTTGACAGCGAGGTCAATGTAGTCAATTTAAGGTAAGTTTAGCTGTTGTGATGCAATTTAATGCAAGCAGAACATACAGATTCAATAGTATTACAATAAGCTCAGAATTTCATCTAGGACACAAAGAAGTATATGCCTCAGGAAGTGACAGCTGCTGACAAGAGGCACCCCAAAGCAGGATTCCTGGAGACCCTCCCCTGAGTTGACAAGCATCGGCTGCTGATTCTCCTCAGTCCCACCCAGCCTGCTGCTGAATGAGCTGATAAAAAATGGGGGTCAGCAGTGATGCAATCAGCCTGCATTTATACCAAGAGGCTGGGAAAAAAAGCCATTATATTTTTGATTATTTCTGCAGATTAGACAAAGTTCTACTCATCCTTTCTGTTCATGGTTGGAGGCAATTGCAAAAAGCTATCCTGTTCTTAACAGTGCCATTTTGAATTATGATAAGAAAGGGTGGACCTGCGGAGAGCTTTATCTGTTCCTGTGAAAAGCATGCAAGATTGAGACATTTATAAGCAGATTTAACATAAAACCATTGGTTCTTTAAAAGTGGTGACCATGGGTTAACAATTAATATTGGTTGTATTGCAATGACATGGTGAATGCAGAGCTGGAAGATTGAGACATTTATAAGCAGATTTAACATAAAACCATTGGTTCTTTAAAAGTGGTGACCATGGGTTAACAATTAATATCGGTTGTATTGCAATGACATGGTGAATGCAGAGCTGGAAGATTGAGACATTTATAAGCAGATTTAACATAAAACCATTGGTTCTTTAAAAGTGGTGACCATGGGTTAACAATTAATATCGGTTGTATTGCAATGACATGGTGAATGCAGAGCTGGAAGATTGAGACATTTATAAGCAGATTTAACATAAAACCATTGGTTCCTTAAAAGTGGTGACCATGGGTTAACAATTAATATCGGTTGTATTGCAATGACATGGTGAATGCAGAGCTGGAAGATTGAGACATTTATAAGCAGATTTAACATAAAACCATTGGTTCCTTAAAAGTGGTGACCATGGGTTAACAATTAATATCGATTGTATTGCAATGACATGGTGAATGCAGAGCTGGAAGACTGAGACATTTATAAGCAGATTTAACATAAAACCATTGGTTCTTTAAAAGTGGTGACCATGGGTTAACAATTAATATCGGTTGTATTGCAATGACATGGTGAATGCAGAGCTGGAAGATTGAGACATTTATAAGCAGATTTAACATAAAACCATTGGTTCCTTAAAAGTGGTGACCATGGGTTAACAATTAATATCGGTTGTATTGCAATGACATGGTGAATGCAGAGCTGGAAGATTGAGACATTTATAAGCAGATTTAACATAAAACCATTGGTTCCTTAAAAGTGGTGACCATGGGTTAACAATTAATATCGGTTGTATTGCAATGACATGGTGAATGCAGAGCTGGAAGATTGAGACATTTATAAGCAGATTTAACATAAAACCATTGGTTCTTTAAAAGTGGTGACCATGGGTTAACAATTAATATCGGTTGTATTGCAATGACATTTTGAATGCAGAGCTGGAAGATTGAGACATTTATAAGCAGATTTAACATAAAACCATTGGTTCCTTAAAAGTGGTGACCATGGGTTAACAATTAATATCGGTTGTATTGCAATGACATGGTGAATGCAGAGCTGGAAGATTGAGACATTTATAAGCAGATTTAACATAAAACCATTGGTTCCTTAAAAGTGGTGACCATGGGTTAACAATTAATATCGGTTATATTGCAATGACATGGTGAATGCAGAGCTGGAAGATTGAGACATTTATAAGCAGATTTAACATAAAACCATTGGTTCTTTAAAAGTGGTGACCATGGGTTAACAATTAATATCGGTTGTATTGCAATGACATGGTGAATGCAGAGCTGGAAGATTGAGACATTTATAAGCAGATTTAACATAAAACCATTGGTTCCTTAAAAGTGGTGACCATGGGTTAACAATTAATATCGGTTGTATTGCAATGACATGGCGAATGCAGAGCTGGAAGATTGAGACATTTATAAGCAGATTTAACATAAAACCATTGGTTCTTTAAAAGTGGTGACCATGGGTTAACAATTAATATCGGTTGTATTGCAATGACATGGTGAATGCAGAGCTGGAAGATTGAGACATTTATAAGCAGATTTAACATAAAACCATTGGTTCCTTAAAAGTGGTGACCATGGGTTAACAATTAATATCGGTTGTATTGCAATGACATGGTGAATGCAGAGCTGGAAGATTGAGACATTTATAAGCAGATTTAACATAAAACCATTGGTTCTTTAAAAGTGGTGACCATAGGTTAACAATTAATATCGGTTGTATTGCAATGACATGGTGAATGCAGAGCTGGAAGATTGAGACATTTATAAGCAGATTTAACATAAAACCATTGGTTCCTTAAAAGTGGTGACCATGGGTTAACAATTAATATCGGTTGTATTGCAATGACATGGTGAATGCAGAGCTGGAAGATTGAGACATTTATAAGCAGATTTAACATAAAACCATTGGTTCCTTAAAAGTGGTGACCATGGGTTAACTATTAATATCGGTTGTATTGCAATGACATGGTGAACGCAAAGCTGGAAGATTGAGACATTTATAAGCAGATTTAACATAAAACCATTGGTTCTTTAAAAGTGGTGACCATGGGTTAACAATTAATATCGGTTGTATTGCAATGACATGGTGAATGCAGAGCTGGAAGATTGAGACATTTATAAGCAGATTTAACATAAAACCATTGGTTCCTTAAAAGTGGTGACCATGGGTTAACAATTAATATCGGTTGTATTGCAATGACATGGTGAATGCAGAGCTGGAAGATTGAGACATTTATAAGCAGATTTAACATAAAACCATTGGTTCTTTAAAAGTGGTGACCATGGGTTAACAATTAATATCGGTTGTATTGCAATGACATGGTGAATGCAGAGCTGGAAGATTGAGACATTTATAAGCAGATTTAACATAAAACCATTGGTTCCTTAAAAGTGGTGACCATGGGTTAACAATTAATATCGGTTGTATTGCAATGACATGGTGAATGCAGAGCTGGAAGATTGAGACATTTATAAGCAGATTTAACATAAAACCATTGGTTCTTTAAAAGTGGTGACCATGGGTTAACAATTATTATCGGTTGTATTGCAATGACATGGTGAATGCAGAGCTGGAAGATTGAGACATTTATAAGCAGATTTAACATAAAACCATTGGTTCCTTAAAAGTGGTGACCATGGGTTAACAATTAATATCGGTTGTATTGCAATGACATGGTGAATGCAGAGCTGGAAGATTGAGACATTTATAAGCAGATTTAACATAAAACCATTGGTTCCTTAAAAGTGGTGACCATGGGTTAACAATTAATATCGGTTGTATTGCAATGACATGGTGAATGCAGAGCTGGAAGATTGAGACATTTATAAGCAGATTTAACATAAAACCATTGGTTCCTTAAAAGTGGTGACCATGGGTTAACAATTAATATCGGTTGTATTGCAATGACATGGTGAATGCAGAGCTGGAAGATTGAGACATTTATAAGCAGATTTAACATAAAACCATTGGTTCTTTAAAAGTGGTGACCATGGGTTAACAATTAATATCGGTTGTATTGCAATGACATGGTGAATGCAGAGCTGGAAGACTGAGACATTTATAAGCAGATTTAACATAAAACCATTGGTTCCTTAAAAGTGGTGACCATTGGTTAACAATTAATATCGATTGTGTTGCAATGACATGGTGAATGCAGAGCTGGAAGATTGAGACATTTATAAGCAGATTTAACATAAAACCATTGGTTCTTTAAAAGTGGTGACCATGGGTTAACAATTAATATCGGTTGTATTGCAATGACATGGTGAATGCAGAGCTGGAAGATTGAGACATTTATAAGCAGATTTAACATAAAACCATTGGTTCCTTAAAAGTGGTGACCATGGGTTAACAATTAATATCGGTTGTATTGCAATGACATGGTGAATGCAGAGCTGGAAGATTTAGACATTTATAAGCAGATTTAACATAAAACCATTGGTTCCTTAAAAGTGGTGACCATGGGTTAACAATTAATATCGGTTGTATTGCAATGACATGGTGAATGCAGAGCTGGAAGATTGAGACATTTATAAGCAGATTTAACATAAAACCATTGGTTCCTTAAAAGTGGTGACCATGGGTTAACAATTAATATTGGTTGTATTGCAATGACATGGTGAATGCAGAGCTGGAAGATTGAGACATTTATAAGCAGATTTAACATAAAACCATTGGTTCCTTAAAAGTGGTGACCATGGGTTAACAATTAATATCGGTTGTATTGCAATGACATGGTGAATGCAGAGCTGGAAGATTGAGACATTTATAAGCAGATTTAACATAAAACCATTGGTTCCTTAAAAGTGGTGACCATGGGTTAACAATTAATATCGGTTGTATTGCAATGACATGGTGAATGCAGAGCTGGAAGATTGAGACATTTATAAGCAGATTTAACATAAAACCATTGGTTCCTTAAAAGTGGTGACCATGGGTTAACAATTAATATCGGTTGTATTGCAATGACATGGTGAATGCAGAGCTGGAAGATTGAGACATTTATAAGCAGATTTAACATAAAACCATTGGTTCTTTAAAAGTGGTGACCATGGGTTAACAATTAATATCGGTTGTATTGCAATGACATGGTGAATGCTTAGAATAACAGAAGGAAGTTTGGAGTGGGGGATTATCCTATAGAGGCATTTCCCCTAGGAACAGTATAAATTCCAAATTTTCTCCATTACTGGGTGAAGAGGGTCATATTTCCCACTCTTATCTGCCTTTTTTTGTGACTTCTGAGAAGTATTTTGTGGGAAGTAGCAGGGATTGTATCTAGTTTAATTAATATGCTGTGTATTTGTTATGAATCTGATTTTTGATGTTTACCATAGGGATGTCAGACTGAATTATTGTGTTTACTTTCACAACATGATCAACACTGTTCTGAATCTGATATGAGGGTCCCATCAGGGGTATTAATGCCATAGTATTCATACATGTAGTACCCCATCAGGAACATTCAATTTGTAGTATTCATACACATAATACCGTATTCAAAATTTTGTAATGCTGAGCCCTACCAGTATTCGTCCTGGGACCGCTCTTGTTTGGCATCTACTACTCTGAAGTACAGGCCAACACTAAAGGACTCTGGCTAACAAAGTTCGCAGATTACTGCAAACTGGGAGCCATTATTGAATGCCCAAATGATGTTTATATTCTACAAAAGGCCCTTACAGAAACAGATGCTTGGTGCCAGAGCCATGGGCTCAAGCTCAGTGCCAAGAAATGTATAGTTATCCCCTTTGGGAAAAAACATGTACCCATGAATTACCACATAGGTAGCAGTACACTAAACACAATACAAAAACATTCGTGGAGGCTCTCAATAATAATCTGCTCAAGCAACAGAGACCTCCAAAGCAGAAATGCAAGCAACCTCCACCCCCCCAACACAACCCAAATGACACATAGCCCGCAGACTCGGTGTGCCACTCAACCACAGCCAATAAGGCAAAACAACGTACCCAACACACTAGTCATAGGTGACTCTATAGTCAGGCACACTGATGTCCCACTCACCAGGCTAAACAAGGAGAAGGTTACTGTCAGCTGCCTGTCGGGTGCCAGGATCCGCCACATAACCCACACACTCAGGTCACTCCACAACAAGTACAAATATGACTCTGTCATTGTCCATGTTGGTGTGAACGACCTGAGACGTACCTCCCTGGACTACATGAAAAGAGACATGGAAGAGCTCTCTGATCTTGTAGCCCAGGCAGGTATGACCTTAGCCCTGAGTAGCATTCTGCCATCACCCAGAATGATGCTGCAGTACAAGGACAAAATGATTGACTTCAACAATTAGCTAAGCATCTAGTGCCATTCTAAAGGGATCCAGTATGTCTGCCTGGGATGACATGGTCGACAGAACACGATGCTTTGCCAGAGATGGCCTGCACCTGTCACCCCTGGGATTCCGGATACTGGCTAAGGTTCTTGCTGCCCCTATAGTGCCTTTTTTAGGCAAGGTTCAAATGACAAATTCACCACCATAACAGGAACAGGCAATCAAAAACTGAGGGTGATGCTACTCAATGCTAGAAGTCTAAATCTCAAAATGCACTCACTCGAGGCACTCCTTAAAATGGAGAACATCGATATCTGTGCAGTGACTGAGACCTGGTTCAAGGCTCCAGAGAGCACCCCTGCACTACCAGGCTATAACTCATACCACACTTTTCAGCCATGTAACCTGGACCGGAACACCAAAGGTGGAGGTGTGTCCATATTAATTAAGGATATCCACACCTCCAGGCTAGTTGCTCAGCATAATGCAGAAGAGGTTATCCAAGTGCAACTAACTCTGGGCAAAACTGCAATCCAAATTGTAGATTGCTACAGATCACCCACCATGCCCCAGGATTCCCACTCCTCTTTTCTTGATGTACTGGAAAATATTAGGGTTCAACCAAACACCGTAATAATGGGTGATTTCAACTACCCCACCTTTAACTGGGAAAACTACTCATGTACCAACTCCTTCGCTCAACACTTTCTGGAATTCATAAACTCCAATACCCTGGATCAACTTATCCACACCCCCACCAGGGGCAACAATATCCTAGATCTAGTCATTACCAACATGAGTGACCGGTGTTCCACACCTGAAGTCAAAGCCTCATTGATCTGATCCGACCATAAGCTAATTACCTTAGATATCCACATCCTGCCTCCACCCCCCCATTAAGGAAACCATGGTAAAAAATTTCTTCAAAGCGAACTTCATGCTTCTTAAGACAGAAGTGGTGAACTTCATGCAGATGGACAATACAGTTACGACTACTGACTCCTACACAATTGCACTTTATAAGCACTTACATGAGTGCAGGGATCGTGCTATCCCAAACAGAACCAAGACGCTATCCTCCAAAAAAAGGAAGCCAATCTGGTGGTCCCCTGCCATAAATAAACTGTACAACAGAAGGAAGAAACTGTTGCAAAAGAGAGTAAAATCCCATGAGTGGAGGAGCTCCCTGGTCAGCCTCATTAAGAAGCTGCGATCCCTGATAAAATCCTCCAAGGCTAGTTACGAAAACAAAATCACCACTGATGCTAAAGACAACCAAAAAGCATTCTATAGCTATGTCAAGAATCTCAATGGCAACACTCAGATCTTCTCTGAGTTACAGCACAATGGCACTAAATGTACAGACCCAACTGATATTGCCAACATCCTGGCAGATAGGTTCAGTGCTAACTTTACTCCCCTCTCACCCCTAAAGAGCCCATCTCTATACCGGAAGAATGCAAAGTTCCTGTAATCACAGCTGCACAGGTAAAAACCACACTCTCCAAAGCCAAGAACACAGCATCCATGGGACCAGACAACATCCCAGGCTGCGTTCTACATGAACTACAGAACGAACTGGCACCCTACCTAAGTACCATGTTCAATCATAGCCTCACCTCAGGCTTTGTGCCTGCTGAATGGCGCACAGCGACTGTTATCCCACTCCACAAAGGGGGGGGCCACAACAGACCCCGGGAACTACCGCCCCATTAGCCTGGCAAGCCTGGTCTGCAAGGCCATGGAATGTATCATCATGGAACTTATAAACAAAGACAATGGTAATCTCCAAACTCTGGACCCCACCCAGTTCAGGTTTGTAAAAGGCAGATCATGTCTCCTAAACCTGATAGACTTCTTTGAAGCAGTCACCAAAGCCGTAGACAAAGGTGAGGTGGTATAAACAGCCTATCTAGATCTTGCCAAGGCTTTCAACACCATCCCCCACTCTGGAATTATAGATAAACTCAGTAAACTAGGTATAAATCCCTATGTCACAAGATGGGTTGCCAAATGTGAAAGTAGCAGACTCCAAATCCGACTTCAGACCAGTGACAAGTGGAGTACCACAGGGTTCAGTCCTGGGTCCTCTCCTGTTTGTTATCTACTTCTCTGAAGTACAGGCTAACACAGAAGGTCTTTGGCTAAAGAAGTTCACAGATGACTGCAAACTAGGAGCCATAATCAAAACTCCTAATGATGTGGACATCCTACAAAAGGGCCTGACTGAGACAGATGCCTGGTGTCAAAGCCATGGCCTCAAGCTCAATGCCAAAAAGTGCATTGTCATCCTCTTTGGTAAAAACTCTGTACCCATGAACTACAACATAGGCAGTAGTATACTTAACACCGAAAGTGTGATCAGAAACCTTGGGACACAGGCGGACAGTAGTCTCTCCTTTGATAATCACATCACCACAGTAGTCAGGAAATCCTTCTATGTGGCACACGTTTCACACCTCATCACAAAAGGTTTCTCATCCAGAAAAAAAGAGGTCATTGTTCCCCTCTACTCATCATTCATTAGACCCATTAAAGAGTACAACGCCTCTTTTGGTATGTACCTCACAAGACATCTACAACAACTGGAAAGGCCACAGAAATACCTCATAAAGAGGATTACCAGCTTCAAACAGATGCCCTACATAGATCGTCTCAAAACCTCCAGCTTTACTCTGTCGCATATCGCCTACTCAGAGGTGATCTCTGCCTAACATACAAAGCTATGTCAAACCCAGAGCTGTTGGACATGCTCCACTTAAAGAAATCCCAATCCCTCCAAGCTACATGCTCTAGGGACCTAAACCTTGTCATCACAATAAACAAAACATGCCGGAGGGATAGATTCCTGTCCCAGAGACTTCCCATACTCTGGAATAAACTACCTATCTATATCAAACAAAGCTCCTCATTAGCACTCTTCAAGAAAAATCTTGATGATTGGATGGGAAATAGGAAATTCTCCTCTGTGGCTCTGCTCAACAGTGGCACAGGAAAATAATTTTCTTGGGTGGCAAAAGTCAGGGTACCTTTTTGGCTGGACTTGTATAGGCCCCAGGGCTGATAGCCTAGTACCCACCTATGAACCTATGAACCTATGAAAGTGTGATAAGAGACTTAGGGACACAAGTGGGCAGTGGTCTCACCTTCGATAACCACATTGCCACAACAGTCAGGAAATCCTTCTATGTGGCACACCTCATCACTAAGGGATTTTCATCCAGAAAAAAAGGAGGTCATTGTCCCACTGTACTCATCCCTCATTAGACCCATTATAGAATACAATGCCTCATTTGGTATCTACCTCTCAAGATGTCTGCAACAACTGGAAAGGCCTCACTAAAAGAATCACAGGCCTAAAGCAGATGCCCTATGCTGACTGTCTAAAAAAACTCCAGCTATACTCTGTCACATATCGTCTACTCAGAGGCGATCTCTGCTTAACATACAAGGCCATGTCAAACCCAGAGCTGTTGGACATGCTACACTTAAAGAAATCCCAATCCCTCAGAGCTACATGCTCCAGGGATCTAAACCTTGTCATCACAATGAACAAAACATGCTGGAGGGATAGGTTCCTGGCCCAGAGACTCCCCAGACTCTGGAATAGACTGCCCATACATGTCAAGCAGAGCGCCTCTTTGGCCTTCTTCAAAACGAACCTTGACGATTGGATGGGAGATAGGAAATTCACCCTGGGGATCACGTCAGTCGTCCTGCTAGACAGGGGTCCAGGGAAGTAAATATTGTGGGAAGAAATAGCTAGGGAATTGTTATGGCTCGGTTTGTATAGCCTAGCACCAACCTATGAACATATGATGCCCATCAGGAACATTCCTTTCCAGGTACTCAGATACATGGTATCCAAGCAGGAGCATTCTTTTCCTCATATGCAAACACATGGTACTCCATTAGGAACATTCTTTACCTGGTATTTAGTTATGTGGTACCCATATATCTCAAGTATCCAGATTTTTGCAGCTTACCCAGATTTTTGTCTTTTATTTTGATCTATTCCTAATAACATTTGTTGTTCATGGGAAAACCACTGAGGACTGAAGTCACTAAATAATAACAGACATTTGAGTTTCAGACATCATATTATTCAGAAAGTGGATGTTAATGTAAAACATGTTATTCTTTCAACTCTCTATGTTTATAGAAACAATAATTTAAAATCTACCCCTGATTTTGGGCCTTTGTCTCCCCCTAATTATTTTTGGTGTTATCCAAAATAATTGCACTGACAGGTAGAGAGGTATGATGGTACCCCCCCCCCCGATCAAGAACATTCCTTTTCTAGTACTCGGTCAACTGGAACTGGTATCTCATTAGTAGCATTCTTTTGTAAGTATTCAGATACACAGTACCCCATCAGTGACATTGTTTTCCTAGCATTCAGGTACATGACACCCCATCAGGAAACTTCCTTTATTCCATTCCTAGTATTCAGTCATGTGGTACCCCATTGGGGCCATTTCATTCCTTACAGTTACTTCCATTTACTATTGATTTCTGTGTCCAGTTCTCCGAACAGTGTTAAATCACCACCATCATCATTACACTTGATCCAGGACCAATTGGTTTATTTATGTTTTGTTTACTATATTAATGAACGTCTTGCTAAAATCAATATAAAACATCTGCATAAACAACCCAGCTATTTGTGTTTTAGGGACACTAGTTAGTTTTGTCTGTGTGGTATCCAAAAAAAAGTTTCCTTAACAAAACATCTTAAAGGCCCTGATGAATTACCTCTCACCCTGACCATTTATACATGTGACTTAAAACTATAAATGTTACAGACTTTTACAGAGTGATAATAATACATACTGTTATCAGCTCTGAATTCCTACAATTTAATTTTTATACACATTAGTTTGCATTATACCATGGCTGTACGATAGACAGATGTAAACTACTGACTGTTCTGTGAAGAACAGTTTTGCCTCCGAACGGTATCGTTGTTGAAAAGGGTCCCAGCACCAGCATCTTATTTAGAAATCAGATAAACATATGAAAACAAAAAGCCACACACACACAGGCTTTCTACCATTTTCTACTCAGTTCTCTAACACTGAAATGAGATGACCTCCGAAATGACTTTCTCACTGCAAAGCTATGCTGCCCTTTGTTCTCTGCCTCAGAAAACACAATATAACTTTTATTCAGAAATAATGCACTGACATTTGTTCTACTGAGATCATCTGAGAAGCTTGTGTTTCAAGCCTCCAGCTTGTTTCAGCTTTTGTGAACAGTAACCAAGTCTGCCTTCTTCCATGCATCACCAAGGCCTAGAAGTTTAGTGAAGAGCAGTATGGCTCTGGGCTGTTAAAAAGCTTTGTCCTCTTGTGGTCCTGGGTTTGATTCTCTCACTCGCCATTTGCTTGCTCTAAAATTTCTGAGCCACAAAATAAAAGCTCCTGACTCGTCCTTGAGAAAAGACAAGTGTGCCTAGTTAGTTTACTGGTTAAACAAATGGATAAAATAAAAAATAAGTCACTGAAAAGTACTTAGATTACTTAAAGGTGTTAACTCACTCTTCCATTACTCCCCAAAGAAGTTAGAGGTAAATCATATGAGCCCCCCCCCCCCCCACTGCCTGGTCCATCTTTAATTCTGGATATTCTTTCAGAACACCTTTGTTTGTTAAACAATAGGTATTATTACCCCCCCCCCCCCTTTGTAGTTCTCTGCTGACTGGAACCAATACCTTCCCTCATTTTATTTTGTATATACAGAATAGAAATATTTACTCGCTATGAATAATTTCTTACTGTCCATTTTGCACCACTGCATAACTCATTCCACTTCCCATCTCTCAGTAACTTACTTTTCCCCCTTACTTTGTTATTTCTCACGTCTGTAACATTTTCGTCTACCTTCTTGCCTGATTATCTATTCTAACTGCATTTGGGCTTTGTTGTTCTGCCAGTCTTACCCATTTCCTTCAGCGTTCTTGTTTGTCAGTTTCCTTGTCTACCCCCAGCCCCACAGCATGCCTGCCAACCAGCTTGGCCATCATCACTCTGCCTATTTATGGCCTACTAGACAGGAGACAATCACAGCGCAGTCATCACCAGCCATCAGGGGATTTCTGTAACGTGAATCTCTACTTCCCCAAGCATGCCACACAGTACCACTTCCACCATGATATAAGTCTGCAGATATTCCCAACTTGTTTGTTTTCTGCTGTCAACTGATGCTCATTTGCTTGAGTTTTCTGTGTGTGCAATCCCCTTCACCTAATATCAGCATTTACTTACCACATTTTTGCTATTGTCTCTCTCTGTTACCTTCATTTTCCTGTGCTTTGCATCATTTTCTGTTTCATAACTATCTACAATATTTACATATCCCTATCCCTCCCCTTTCCCTGACGAGGTTGTTTACTGTTTCATTTTATTCTTCCTTTTAATTCATTCCACATTCACCACTTTACCTTCTACTGTTTATTTTCCCTTCAGAACTGTATCTTCTCTAGCAGTTTTATTAAATTATCTTTCTTTGGCCTTCTGTCACTTTTGCATAACTTTCTTATAACTTCTCCTGCATTAAAATACCTTCTGCTACCTCGTTTGCCTCCCTGGTTCCCCCCATTGTAGGTCTGTCCCAGCATGGTGAACATCCACCTCTCCTGTCTAATTGCTGCATCTTTGCCTTCTATTTGCGTTAGTCATGTACTTCTCTGATGTATTCTTGGCGTTCTGTGCATTCCCACGTGTGACCAGCTCCCCATGTCCTGTTCTTTATACCTGTAGCATTCCTTATTTGCTTTGTGCATTTCTTCTCATACTCTTTCAGGCACATAAAAATACTTAAGCATGGACTTCCAGGCAAAGATTCTAAACTTCCTTAGTTTTATCACTTTCCATAGAGTGCCATACA
This sequence comes from Protopterus annectens, assembly GCF_019279795.1. NCBI lineage: Eukaryota > Metazoa > Chordata > Ceratodontiformes > Protopteridae > Protopterus > Protopterus annectens. The sequence continues at coordinate 86,161,650 of NC_056744.1, read as the reverse complement.
GTCTGTCTCACTGTATCTTTGTTCCTGTTTTCTCTGGTCATCTTTTGTCATCGTTCCTTTATTTCCTCCCCTTATCTCTCATGGTTTCTATTTTAGCCTTGTATAATGCTGTCATTAATCCTTTACTCTGGTAGTGCTTTCCCCTTATTTGTACTTTACTACACAAAAAAGCTTGTTTGCTTGAGTGATGAGTTTATTTTACAAATATTTCTCTAGCCCCTGATACTAAACTAATTGTATGCATGCCTATTCGTTGTCTAAGTGCTTCTTACTCCCTGAAGGAGGGAAACTAAGAGGCAAGATCCTACGACTGCAGAAAAGATGTAGCCAGTGAGAAACTTGGACCACACTCTGGATGAAGGTATTTTATTTGTTCTTCACATAATCCTCACTTAACCCTTTGTATCAGATGTGTTAATAACCTCAAAACAGGCAGCACCTCCACTTCCACAGTCACTGCCTTCCCTCTGCAAATCGCTATGTCAGTAAAGGGAGGATTGCAAGTCTGAGTAAAAAAAAATGTCAACCCTTTCAGTGAAAAAAAAAGAGACATGACTACAGATCTTTCTCTTGTCAATCCTCCATAATGTTGCCTTACAGGAGATCATGGGCATCTTATCAGTCCCATGATACATCTCTTCTATTCATTCAGGCTAGCATGTGTGATGGCAGTTTTGCTAAGTTTTCCTGGTAGTATTCCATCCTAGTTTTCTAAATAGCTGCTAGGACTTTTCCAAGGCACTCCCCTGGTGTGCCGCAGTCAGCAGTTTTGTCACGAGTTTCACTTGACATGAAGAGTTTTTCTTTTTTGATTCATGCTGTTTGGTGTTCATTTGTTCCACACTGCGTACCTCATTCTGTTCTGATACCTTTTCTCCACACCCACGTGACAATACACAGCTGTTCAACTCTGTTTTGTAATATGGTTATAGCTGCCAGAGCTCTCCCCCTCCTTCCAAACAAACTTAGGTCACCAGTGACCACATGACCATGCACTGCCTTTACAGATGTGCCAAATACTCTGCATCCTTCTCACATGGGTGGGGGTCTCCAGGTCTGCATACAATCCCTGTGCAGTTTTCAGAATGACTCCCACCATCGCCTCTGCAGCTCCTCGCACTTGCTCTGTATCTATGAGTTTTCAGAATGACTCCCACCATCGCCTCTGCAGCTCCTCGCACTTGCTCTGTATCTATGAGTTTTCAGAATGACTCCCACCATTGCCTCTGCAGTTCCTTGCACTTGCTCTGTATCTATGAGTTTTCAGAATGACTCCCACCATTGCCTCTACAGCTCCTCGTACTTGATCTGTATCTATGAGTTTTCAGAATGACTCCCACCATCGCCTCTGCAGCTCCTCGCTCTTGCTCTGTATCTATGAGTTTTCAGAATGACTCCCACCATCGCCTCTGCAGCTCCTCGCACTTGCTCTGTATCTATGAGTTTTCAGAATGACTCCCACCATCGCCTCTACAGCTCCTCGCACTTGCTCTGTATCTATGAGTTTTCAGAATGACTCCCACCATCGCCTCTGCAGCTCCTCGCTCTTGCTCTGTATCTATGAGTTTTCAGAATGACTCCCACAAATTGCCTCTGCAGCTCCTCGCACTTGCTCTGTATCTATGAGTTTTCAGAATGACTCCCACCATCGCCTCTGCAGCTCCTCGCTCTTGCTCTGTATCTATGAGTTTTCAGAATGACTCCCACCATTGCCTCTGCAGCTCCTCGCACTTGCTCTGTATCTATGAGTTTTCAGAATGACTCCCACCATCGCCTCTGCAGCTCCTCGCTCTTGCTCTGTATCTATGAGTTTTCAGAATGACTCCCACCATTGCCTCTGCAGCTCCTCGCACTTGCTCTGTATCTATGAGTTTTCAGAATGACTCCCACCATTGCCTCTGCAGCTCCTCGCACTTGCTCTGCATCTATGAGTTTTCAGAATGACTCCCACCATCGCCTCTGCAGCTCCTCGCTCTTGCTCTGTATCTATGAGTTTTCAGAATGACTCCCACCATTGCCTCTGCAGCTCCTCGCTCTTGCTCTGTATCTATGAGTTTTCAGAATGACTCCCACCATTGCCTCTGCAGCTCCTCGCACTTGCTCTGTATCTATGACTTTTCAGAATGACTCCCACCATTGCCTCTGCAGCTCCTCGCACTTGCTCTGTATCTATGAGTTTTCAGAATGACTCCCACCATCGCCTCTGCAGCTCCTCGCACTTGTTCTGTATCTATGAGTTTTCAGAATGACTCCCACCATTGCCTCTGCAGCTCTAGACTTGCTCTGTATCTATGAGTTTTCAGAATGACTCCCACCATTGCCTCTACAGCTCCTCGCACTTGCTCTGTATCTATGAGTTTTCAGAATGACTCCCACCATCGCCTCTGCAGCTCCTCGCACTTGCTCTGTATCTATGAGTTTTCAGAATGACTCCCACCATCGCCTCTGCAGCTCCTCGCTCTTGCTCTGTATCTATGAGTTTTCAGAATGACTCCCACCATCGCCTCTGCAGCTCCTCGCACTTGCTCTGTATCTATGAGTTTTCAGAATGACTCCCACCATCGCCTCTGCAGCTCCTCGCTCTTGCTCTGTATCTATGAGTTTTAAGAATGACTCCCACCATTGCCTCTGCAGTTCCTCGCACTTGCTCTGTATCTATGAGTTTTCAGAATGACTCCAACCATCGCCTCTGCAGCTCCTCGCTCTTGCTCTGTATCTATGAGTTTTCAGAATGACTCCAACCATTGCTTCTGCAGCTCCTCGCACTTGCTCTGTATCTATGAGTTTTCAGAATGACTCCCACCATTGCCTCTGCAGCTCCTCGCACTTGCTCTGTATCTAAGAGTTTTCAGAATGACTCCCACCATTGCCTCTGCATCTCCTCGCACTTGCTCTGTATCTATGAGTTTTCAGAATGACTCCCACCATTGCCTCTGCAGTTCCTCGCTCTTGCTCTGTATCTATGAGTTTTCAGAATGACTCCCACCATCGCCTCTGCAGCTCCTCGCTCTTGCTCTGTATCTATGAGTTTTCATAATGACTCCCTCCATTGCCTCTGCAGCTCCTCGCACTTGCTCTGTATCTATGAGTTTTCAGAATGACTCCCACCATTGCCTCTGCAGCTCCTCGCACTTGCTCTGTATCTATGATCCCTTTTCTTACACAAAGCATATCTTGGTTCTCCTTATCTCCCCTCCCCATGCAACACATAAGTCATCCATCCTGATATCATTATCCCAGTCATAATAAGTCATCCATCCTGATATCATTATCCCAGTCATAATAAGTCATCCATCCTGATATCATTATCCCAGTCATAATAAGTCATCCATCCTGATATCATTGTCCCAGTCATAATAAGTCATCCATCCTGATATCATTGTCCCAGTCATAATAAGTCATCCATCCTGATATCATTGTCCCAGTCATAATAAGTCATCCATCCTGATATCATTGTCCCAGTCATAAGTCATCCATCCAGATATCATTATCCCAGTGATAATAAGTCATCCATCCTGATATCATTGTCCCAGTCATAATAAGTCATCCATCCTGATATCATTGTCCCAGTCATAATAAGTCATCCATCCTGATATCATTGTCCCAGTCATAATAAGTCATCCATCCTGATATCATTGTCCCAGTCATAAGTCATCCATCCTGATATCATTGTCCCAGTCATAATAAGTCATCCATCCTGATATCATTGTCCCAGTCATAATAAGTCATCCATCCTGATATCATTGTCCCAGTCATAATAAGTCATCCATCCTGATATCATTATCCCAGTCATAATAAGTCATCCATCCTGATATCATTATCCCAGTCATAATAAGTCATCCATCCTGATATCATTGCCCCAGTCATAATAAGTCATCCATCCTGATATCATTGTCCCAGTCATAATAAGTCATCCATCCTGATATCATTGTCCCAGTCATAGAACTCCCCTCCCCATGCAACACATAAGTCATCCATCCTGATATCATTGTCCCAGTCATAATAAGTCATCCATCCTGATATCATTGTCCCAGTCATAGAACTCCCCTCCCCATGCAACACATAAGTCATCCATCCTGATATAATTGTCCCAGTCATAATAAGTCATCCATCCTGATATCATTATCCCAGTCATAATAAGTCATCCATCCTGATATCATTGTCCCAGTCATAGAACTTTATGGGCCACATTTATTTAATGGTCACAATACTTATATTTGCACAGTTAATCAACTATGCAGCCTTAACGTCCCACTTGGTTCTTTCACCCTAGTTAGGTTTGGGGGACTTCCTACATGCATGCCTACAGCAGTATGCGGTAGGGAATACTATAAGGATGTCCACCAATTACTATTTTGCCTTTTTTAAGTGTCATATTTCTTCACCCAAGTTTCTAGACTGGTACCAGATATACCCCTATTTCACTTCTGCTGCCACCATCCTATCCAGCACCCCTACTGCAGCTAACACTGAGATGATCACCCCATGTTGATAATAAGATGGTGCTGGGATAGTGATGCTTTTCTCACCTTGGAAGTACCTGGGTTTTACCTCTTTGTACTATGCCCACACAGCACCCTACTAACAAACCTGAGAAAGCTGTTAACCTACACAAACTCACACATGTGCCCAGCCTATGGCACTGACAGGGGCTAGCCAAGTAACTAAAGTAACATGGCATCCACTGTTTCCTGGTGTGTGCCATGATGAACACATGCTCAAGAAGTCCTTCATCTCCCACAGAATGACAGAGGTAAATGTCAGACTACATTCCACCCCAAGCTCTTCAATACATAGTCAAAGCACAGTCAGCAACAGCATACCTGGAAACAGAACTACATACACTGGCGGAGGGGGTTGCAGAATCACATGATTAGGTCTGCTACTTTGTAACAACATTCAGATTTCTCAGTATTGATTTTTCTAAGCTGACTGGAAGGATGTTCTAATCTGCCTTTGTGCTTCTTTCAGCTGTCCCATGAAAAAGGCTGCACATCTAAGGAATCTAATTGTCAGCTTTACACTCCAAAACCTTTTCCTGACTGCTTTTGGAGTTGTCTGTCTGGTACCACAGTTGGGGCTGCAGGTAAGAAAGAAACTGCCTTTTTTAGCTATCTGTTATCTATAAAGTGCATAAATCATCAGTCTGATCCTTAATGTACCTCTAAAAGAGTCAAAGGCATTTCTGGTTATTCATTAGCATTTGTTTTTATGGCTCTAACCTCTGTCTGAAGTATCCAAATACATTGTCGAAGATCCACTTTTTATATCAGTTTATTTTTGATTACTCTTTGGACCCCTTGGCCTAAAAAAACTACATCCTGTACCTTTGCAGCACATCCACTGTGGCTCTTTCCCTTTTTATCGATTACCTTGTATTATCAGAGGCCAAATGCTCATAACAGCCTTTCTTTGGTGCCTGACAGGGTGCCCTATCTGTAGCCAAAACCTGCCCATGGGAGTTGAATGTTTTCTCTACATGGAATATACTCAGGCACTTCCCTATGAGTGCAAACTCCTGCAAACTCACAGAGTTAAGGGCACCACTAAAGGCTCAGTGCTCACCGATGGGTAAAGGCACCCACACCATCATGGTAAGGCTGTGTAAAGGCACCTAAATCATCATAGTAATGCCGGGTAAACACACCTACACCATCATGGTAATGCCAGGTAAAGGCACCCAAACCATCATGGTAATGCCATTAAAGGCACACACACTGTCATGGTAATGCCGGGTAAACACACCCACACCATCATGGTAATGCCGGGTAAAGGCACCTACACCATCATGGTAATGCCGGGTAAAAGCACCCACACCATCATGGTAATGCTGTGTAAAGGCACCTAAATCATCATAGTAATGCTGGGTAAACACACCTACACCATCATGGTAATGCCAGGTAAAGGCACCCAAACCATCATGGTAATGCCATTAAAGTCACACACCATCATGGTAATGCCGGGTAAAGGCACCCACACCATCATGGTAATGCCGGGTAAAGGTACCCACACCATCATGGTAATGCTGGGTAAAGGTACCCACACCATCATGGTAATGCTGGGTAAAGGTACCTACACTATCATGGTAATACCAGGTAATGGCACCCACACCATCATGGTAATGCTGGGTAAAGGTACCCACACCATCATGGTAATGCTGGGTAAAGGTACCCACACCATCATGGTAATGCTAGGTAAAGGTACCCACACCATCATGGTAATGCTGGGTAAAGGTACCCACACCATCATGGTAATGCCATTAAAGGCACCCACACCATCATGGTAATGCTGGGAAAAGATACCTACACTATCATGGTAATACCAGGTAATGGCATCCACACTATCATGGTAATGCTGGGTAAAGGTACCTACACTATTATGGTAATGCCATTAAAGGCACCCACACCATCATGGTAATGCTAGGTAAAGGTACCCACACTATCATGGTAATGCTGGGAAAAGGTATCTACACTATTATGGTAATGCCATTAAAGGCACCCACACCATCATGGTAATGCTGGGTAAAGGCACCCACACCATCATGGTAATGCCAACAGAAGTAATTTGCCCCGTGTCAGTGCATCAAGAATAATGCAAAGGGCATTGGCAGTGGTGGATAGGGCTGTGGCAGTAGGGCTGAAGGAAGAAATGAGCTTATCTAGGACCATTCTGAGCACGAGCCACCCTACCACCCCAGCTTATATCAACAGAGAATTCTGCAGCAGCTGGTTCTACTCTGTGCCCTCTAAAATGGGATATCCCCACACTCACTTGCTTCATCCATTCACTCCCTGCTAGCCCTCCAATGCTAGGGATGTTGCACAAACTTCATAATCACTGACTATAACCACTACATCAGATATCCCCTACTTTCACAAAGACTCCTGAACATGAAACAATTGCTAGTTTTGACAAGGGCCACATTGATAATCTGCGGTATTGTATGCTGAAGTCCGATAAGCGCACTTTCCCTCCACTACTCAACAAACTGAAGATGCACTGTATGTCTACAAACGGCAGTCCTGCAGCTTGAGTCATGGTATTCCAAGCCCTAAAGTGGACTGTAGCTCTTTATGGTCATTTGATCTGACCAATCTGTGACATTTTCTCAACTTAGATCCTTAGACTTGACAGTAATATTATAAAATCATTGTCATGGGAAATGCTTTTATATAAAATAATATGTTATGACTCATGGCAGTCACTGCAGTTGTTTACAAAATAAATATTTATGCAAGTAAGAGTAAGACAGATTATTATAACACATCTCTGGGGAGTCTATATTAGATTGGCGAAACGGCATTACAGCGAATGCCATTTCGCCAACACATATAGACCGAAATCTAAAAGTAGCGAAGGCTCAGGTCAGCGATTTTTTTCCCAGAGAAAATATAATCACTTGGCCTGAGCCATGACATTGCCCTTTACACCACTGTAGTGCAATCTTGGAGTTGGTATATTTAGTTAGGAGGGGTTTGGGGGTGTGGGGGCAAAGCCCCCCATTTAGTTATGTTTGAAATTGTGTGTATATCTTTTTGGTGCTAGCAATTTATTTCCCAGGGAAAGAAATCACTCTTTTGAACATTTGTTGTTTAGTGAGGTTGTTGTTTATATGTCGCTGAAGAGGTGTTTGATGTAATGTCTCTTCAAGCTTTTAATATAGACCCTCTCTGGGCATTACAAGAGGTATACTTTTACAATTTCAGTGCATGAAGAGTGAACAAAAAGCTACTCAGATGAGGGTTGGAGGTTGGTATAATGGTTAAGGTGTTAATTTCACAGGCACAGGGTACATGGTTTGATCGTGACTTTTGGAAGGAAATTTGGCTAGGCTTAAAATGGCCCACAAGGGCAGCCTTGTACTTAACTCTGAAAATTAATTAAAGTAGTTAAATAGCACAATCATTACAGTTAACAGTAAATAAATATTGCTTGCAACGTTACATATAACTCAAGTAAAAATTACTTCTTTAGATGTGGGTGAGGAAGGTGACTGCACTGCAACATATAAATTATGAATACATTAAGAAAACCTACAAGAAACTCAAACCAGTTGTGGCTGTGCTATGACTCACCAAATGCATTCTTTAGAAATAGATTCACTGAATACTGTATGCCAAACCGGGAGGAAGGACTGCTCTTTCACTCGGACATTATCACAAACTAGAGGGTTTCAGAAAAGTGTATTTTTGGTTCAGTGTATCCAGCAAACCTCAGTTTACTGGCTTTAACTGTAGCTACTTTCAACTGTTGTTCAGATATGGTGTGATATATTCAGATAAGAAGACTAACCAGAGGATGTGAAACATCAGAGAAAACCTGGTCTCTGTCCCTCAGAAATGAGCAGCTGCTGGTGTCTGTTAAGTGGAACAGTAACAGACAAGATGACAAACATAAATAGAAAATAACAAGTACCTACAAATTGTAACAGTCTAGGTAAAAAAAGCAGTGTGAACTAGAGGTTTCACAAAAACACAACATCCCAACATTATGATATAAGATAATGAATGTCCTGAGAAGCATGAATAAGATGTTCCAGTGAATGTAAAGCAGATACGGGCCACTGTAGAAGGGCAAAGGGTTAAAGCAACAGAACAAAAGCAAAACATGAAGGAAATGAGGCAGTGTGTGTCAAACTGAGTCTGGTAATGACATCACAAGTACTACAGAACCATATCATGAGAAAACAAGAATGGTAGGTGGTGATCGTATCTTCAAGATGTCGTGAAATCAGAGGTATTGGTGAAGGTGAAGGATGACTTTAATATGCTAGTCACTGAGTGGAGCACTTTGTCTGCCTCAAAATTCCCTCTGTGTGAGAGGCAAATATCTCTTAACACTATGTGCTATCAGCCTTTAACAGCAGTTCTCTAGGTGATCAACACTGTCAATGCTATTATAGGTTTTTACTACTGCAGTCATTACCTGTACATACCACTAGCAGTTTTACCATAATGGGTGATGTATCTACAGCACATAAAAACAGTATTACTGACATATCAAATAGCAACTGTACCACAATTAACTCCATTCCTATCATAGAATCCCCAGATCTATACTGAATATGCTGGATTATGGGATCGGGACAACCAATCTGCATGCTTGTGGCTATTGCCAGGCCTAGTGATAAAGCCCACCTATATAATTTGGTATTTATGTCCCATTCCTTGTACAACCTCTGCAGGGAAACATGGTCATTTACTGAAGCGAAGTTGTGTCCCAACAGGTAATACTATGGAGAAGTTAATGCCCTTTTAATAGTGAGATATCCTTGTTCTGTGGCAGAATATCTGATCTCATCCTTACTTAACTTCCTACTCAGGAGGCAGACTGTGTGCTCCCCACCATCTGCTTCCTGAGTGAACACAGCAAAAATAGTTTAGATTCAAGAGCAGCGAAAACAGACTCTGAATATAATGTAGCTGTTAGTTAAAAGCCTCATCTGCTGCTACAGTCCATCTTGTTCGGATAGCTGCCATAACTTTTGTAAGGCCTTGCAAAGCACAGGCTATAGTAGCATAGGAGGTTATGAGCTTTCTATTGTGACCTGCTACTCATAAATATGTTTTAATTTCTCATTTGATACTGGGTATATACCAGCTTTTACAGCCTCTATTTTGCCTGTTTGGGGACTAATTACCCCTCTCCCAGTCACATATCCCATGTATCTTGCTTCTGTCATACAAAGCTTAGTTTAGGCAGCATTAACTCGAAGTCTCACCTATACTAGTGTCGAGCATGGTTTATACTTTGGATAAGTGTGACTCCCAGGGCCAGAGTCAGAAACACTTGCACTTGGTATAAGTGATTACTCCAGAGTAAGCCTGTCTTACAGATGGATCAAGCTACCCTTGAATCCCAAGTACATCCACATTTAACCTCTTGCTACTCCTTGAATAAATTCACAGTTAAGCTCCTGGCATTCCTGGTGTAGATCCACAGGTCTTCCAGTGGTTTTCCTGGTATTTCCAGAGCTTTTTCTAGTCAGTCTCCACTCTTGGCTTCAAAATTCCTCTCTGTAAGAAACAAAGGTTTCTAACATTATGAGTTTTCAGCCCTTCTTTGAGCAGCAGCTCCCCAGGTGATTAACATTATACTATGCTAGTCAGTCTTTACTACTGTAACGTCTTCCCTTTAAACATGCTAGCTCAAACTGGTCAGGTAGCATAGCAGAGAATGGTCTTTTAAGACTATTAACCCAGTAAAGGGAAGGAGGGTTAGAATTTGTATTCATTTGGATTTGTTAACCAGGGTAGAGACTGAACCAACTGGACTTATTTCAGGCTCAGTGTGGGAGAAAATCACAAATCAAGAAAAGGCATAGTATCTACACCGATGAGTAAAAAGCAGTAACAACAATGAAATATACCAAACCATAAATGTTACATATACAAGTAGGAAAAATCCACGGTGGTGCAGCGGTAGCGTTGTTGTCTCACAGCAAGAGGTTCTCCAGTTCGATTCTCAGCTGGAGTGTGGGGAGTGCCTTCTGTGTGGAGTCTGCATGTCTTCCTCTTGGTTGGGTGGGCGTTCGAAAGACATGCTTAAATGGGTGTGCCTTCGTTGAAGGTTAAACATCGAGCTGGCACCTTGGCGTTCGTCAAAATCTACTGCCAATCATTAGCGGACCGGAGTTCCCCAGTGGCGACCCCTAACTGGGAAAAGCCGAAAGACAAACAACAACAAGTAGGAAAAACAGTTACAGAAAAAGAAGAACAAGCAGGCAGACAAGAAGCAGGTAAAAGGAAGGACATAAAAGATTAGCGGGTAGAAAAGTATAAGAGAGAGAGAGAGGGAAACAGAAAAAATAGTTGAACAGTACAGAAGTGAGAGTGAGAAAAGCGTGAGGACTGAAATGCAGGAAATGAAGATGGTGGAGTGGAATGGTGTAATGGTTAAAAACGTGGGAACAGGTGAACGTCTAACCAATAGATACAACATATGAATAAAACATAAAATGGCAATGCAACAAAGACAAATGGAGTATATCAATACACACAACAGACATACAGCTGTTATTTAACTAAATTATTTAAATAGCTAGGAATGCACATCACCAACATCAGGTGAACAGCCCAGGAAAATGATGGTTACCCTGCCAGAGGTTTGCAGAAAGCCCACAATAATGGAATGGGCAGCTGAACTATAGGATGATGTAGAAGCATACAGTCATTAACACACTATGTGAATATAAAAGTTTAAATAAAAAATAAATGTGATGTGTAGAACTGAATAGCTATGTGAGAAGTGCTCTTTAATGGGATCACTTATTTTAAATGTTCTTAGTGTTATGGAATGTGGCTAGATATGCCTCTAATTTAAAAAATATGACAATGGATATATCACAATAACCCAAATTTTTTTAGGACAATGAATGTTTCACAATAGCCAAGTCCATTATACCTTAATCTGTACTACTAGCAAACGGCACCTTTGAGCACCAGGCTTATAGTCAACAGATTAATTATCGGCACTTTTATGTGTGATCACTAAAGTGCAAATACTGGGAATTTCATTTAAACAATTGACATTTCTGTATCCTAAAAACTTATCTTTTCCCTAAAACATAGTGAGGATGCAAAGGTGCATTTTTAGCACTTTTCAAGTTATTTTTTGAAACCATGGCTGCTCTTTAAGTGTTTTTGATGTGATGTGAAAGTTCTTGAGTGTTAGTCACAAAACAGTTGCACTTCTATGAAGCTGGCAATGAATTCTGTGATTCACAAGCAGTACAGAGCACTATCCATAGTTTCTTATCACATTCTTCTATACTATAGTTGTCTTCTTCTCAGTTCTTGAATCTGAGCAGCTCCATGGTGCTAGGTCTGAATGTCTTTATGGTATAGCAAGGCTGTGTGGCCCCAGCAAGGAATGGGGCCCTTCTGCTGTAAAATATGTCATACATACTCTAGTTGTTGCATATGGTTATGGAGAAGGGGTCTCCCATTCTCTGCACTTTTTTGTCTCCTGATGCCCCCCCACTTCCCCCTGCACACCACCAGGTCCCACAGATGATGTGGGTGCTTCCATCAGCCACTGGTGCAAGGTTAGGAGCCTTACCACAAACCTTCTGTTGGCTGCCTGTAAAAACAACTCCTGAAGGAAGAGAGTGCTGTAGTTAGAAGGCAGCAAGGATAAATACAATGTAACAAACTAATTAATTTATATTGTACTAGGTATAACTGTCACACATAGCATAGACCTACACCATGGTAACTAATCGGTTCTGCCCAGTTCGTGTTTTCCTAAATGCAAAACACTTTGCATTCATACACATTTTTAGAAGTTTGTCTTTTACATACAATGCATTTGCATTCATGGGTCTAACAGGTGTAGCCTTACAGGTTTTTAGAAGAAATAGATTGGTGTATTTTTCCATCAAGTAACCTACCTGCTCACAGTGTAGTCTGTTGCACACAGCATTACACCTTCTAAGTGGCTCAGCACGCCAATGTTATTTTTTTTTTCAGGTTTATCATTGAAAAATGTTCCCCTGCTGTCTAAAAATACAGTAACGGCACCTTATTGTCGCCAAGGCAAAATGACAGCATAAATCACATGTGCAGGTCTATGTTTTATCCGGTCAAAAAGGATGTTAGTCATCCTAAATTTCCTGTTCATTTGTAACTATGGTAGCCATGTTTGTGTGGTCAACCTCAGGCTAGAAAGTGGTGATGGTCAAGGCAATTGCATATTTCACAGAGTTCCATATACAGGTGATAACTGGTGTTACAGAGCCAGATATTACTGCCCAAGAGCAGGTAAGAAATGCAGAGACAGCCATGAAAAAAACTATCCATGTCAACTTTGATTCTCTGCACTCATGCCCGCCATCTTCACTGATAGCTACACAGCAGCTGATTTTAACTGCATTTTTGTTTTTTAAGTGTTCGTTTGTTATATAATAATGGTAAGGAAAATTTAAAATTAGTTAAGAAGCACCTCCAGTCAGATATTTTCAGTTAAAAAAGTGGAAAGTAGAGCAAAATGTGGGAGTTTATTTGGCCAAAGTAATGAGACAAGATCTTTTGACTGCTGTTCCGATTCTTCATTGACAACAAAAAAAGCCTCCCTTTACTCAGCACTTTTTTAGCAAATGGCAAAAGTATACATGCTGGATAGTCTTGTCATTCTGAAAAAACAGTTGGAAAGAAGCAACACCCTGTAAGTTAAGCAACATAGTATCGGTTGTTAGTTATTGTTCTACTGGGTGAAGCTCAATGAAAGCACAACAAACATTGTGGAACGTGGGAGAGCCCCCTGACCTGATGTTAGAGGTTCTGATCTCTACTCCACTAGTGAAATAATTAACTCTAAGCTCACATTAGACTCTGTGGAAAAAAAAAGTTCCCTATGCAGTTCAGTATCCTACTCCCAGCACATACCTGTCATGGCATGTTTTAACACAAACCTACTGTCCTAAGAAATGTAAAAAGAACATAAAATGAAACAACGGTTTGGGATAGCACACTGTTTTACAGTGTGACTACTAAAGTTAACTCTTTTTTAAAACACATTATTATTAAAGCATGTTTCTATACATATTTTTGCTCTGACAAATACTTCAACAGCAATGACCATATGCTTCTGTGCAGTTAGTAACTGTAGCTGTTTTCAGTATATCGCTACATAGAATATTTTAATTTCCTGAAACTAAGTCACCTCGCAAGCTATGTCTAAGGGTTTGAAGTTTAAATGGTCTGAAACAAACCAAAGCTCCTAGCTTTAATGACATTTTCAGATTTATTCCATATTTTGACAATGTCGAGACTTCTTACAATCCCCAAAGCTCATTCTTACAGGACATGCAGTTAAATAGTTCAAACCTTTGCTGTGCTTTTTCTCACATGGCAGGTTAGAACAAAAAAGCAGTGTGCTGGAAATTTGATTTAAAGGCATTAAATATACAACAGGTTACTGAACTTTGGTTTACTTATTTTATAGAACAAAGGCAGCTTGAGTTTAGCATGCCTTACTTTCTTCAGATGCAGTCCTTTTGATTGCTTTGAGAATGTTAATTTTGTAACTTTCCAGACTAGCAGCTCTTTTATGCACAAACTACTCGGGAGTTTACCTCTGACCCTTCCTGTGTGTGCATGTGTTCTGCATCAGTCTATGTAATGAACTTTAACAGCCCTCAGCCTCTTATTAGCTGTGTCAAGCTTAGTTTTTAATGCAGTTTACTGGTGTACTGATGGTACAGTTTCTTCTCTGTATACATATGAAACACAACCTAATTTCAGGAACATCTAGTTCAGAGTTTAATGGCACTGACAGTAACTCTGCAGCGATTGTTACTGTTGTATTTTTTTAAGTTAAGTACCAGGGACCATGATTAATGCTTACAAACAGATAATACATTTAACTGTCATTTGTACTGCATTTAGATGCATGGTTAGCAGGGTGTGAACCATTGCTAGTTTTAGATACCATAAAGTATAAAATTATTTATTTATTTTGTTTTGTTTTTTCCCCACAGGTGCTGGGCTTCATTCTTCACACCATTGTCCGGAGCTCCTCGTTCCTGTCCTACTGTGCTCTCTATACTGTTCTGTAAGTAGCAGAAATAACAAAAATGTGTTGTCATGACAACAGTCTTCAATGCTTCATGTGTGAGTGTCCTGCTAGGAACACTTATGTATTTATTTATTTCATTTATTTATTGACATTTGATTACTGGGAAAGTACGACTAGATAGGAGCCCATTTTCAGTAGAGGCCTGGGGAGAAAACCTCCAAAGTATTACAAAACATTTTAATAAAAATAATTGTATTGTCTTTAAAAATTATACAAAAAATGAATAGAGTTTAAATAATTATACCAAATTGGACATAATATGAAAACATTGGTTAAAAGTAGATACAAGTTAGATGGCAATGATTTAACAGTTAGAGAAACGTGCACAATGTTACGTGAATTTAATGCCACACTGATCATTTACAGCATCTATTTTATTTTATGGAATTTCCCATGATGCACTAGTCTCACTTAGACTCTAGGACATCAAACACAGAACTGAAGGAGGATGAAAAAACAGCTGTGTGCAATCAAAACCTGTGCAAAAAAGGAAAGGATTGATTTATTTATTTATATACATTTGTTTACTACAGTAGTGCACTGATTTATACTGACCAACTTCAGGCTCAGTCCAGGTGAAATACAAAATATTTCACAAATGAAAAAGGCAGAAATGAAAGCAGTAACAGAGTACTTCAGATTAGTTAGTGTAATCTACGTGCAATGTTTCTAACACGGGTCAACCTTCAGTAATTCAGTAAGAGGAGCAGAGAAGTAGAAAAGAGATACAGATGAGGTGTTAGGTGATACGTTCTCAGTTGAAGCAGGAACATCTGGCTTACAAGATAAGGTGTTTCTGGTGTTGCATTCTGAATTTCGAGTTGTGTTGATTTCCGTTAAGTCGATGGAAAGCTTCCTGAAGAGAAGGTGTCAGGAAGGAGAATACATGTGCAGTGCTACGGAGTTTGATTCTAGGGGTAATGATAGAAATTACAACTGTCACAGTACTGTGAAAGGGGAAGAAACACCCCTACCAAAGCTTTAGATTTCCAGAAAGAAGTGTGGCTAGCAAGGAGGAGCTCAAGAGGTAGAATAATTAATTTCTGTATACAAAGATCAGTCAAAGAACTTCTTACTCAATGATCCAACACAGTCACTGTCCAAGATTAATAATAAAGATAAAAAGCAAAAACAGAATAATCCATGCAGCAACCGACTTCACTGAAACAAACACTCATGCAGTAGCCTCATTACCCTGAAATAATTGCAACAGCTCCAGTAAAAAGTGAGAAAAAAATGTTTATTTTAATTGTAGTGTGATTACTTTTATATGAATGTAATTTTGCCTATTTCACAAGTGATAATTCAATAAAGGTGTTTGGGGGGAAAAAACTTGAATGTACCAAAAGCAAATAATCCATAAAAGTTAACTAACTTCATCCCCTTTTGTCTAGGACTTCATCAGAACAACTGAAAAAGTTTTGCCTCAACATATATAGAAATTACACAATCATATGACACCTTCTTCAGTTGATGCTCATATTAATTAATTAAAATGTCAACATGTTAACTAATTTCTACAATTCTATGACTGAAACAAATCATACAAAATACATAAATGAAAAATGTTTGAATAAAAATACAAATGCCTCAATGAAAAAACTCATGCATTAAATACTAATCTATATAAAAAACTGTGACATAAAATAATTCCCATAAGCTGGCAACATGGCACAGAAAACTATAGTGATTGTTCAAATAGAAACATTTAAAACAAGTGTGAAATATAAAAAATTATGTAAAAATAAGACATGTAAAATTGTACCTACAAATAACCCTTTATACCTCTGAGGGTGCTATTTGATTTCATAACTTCTATATATGTTGAAGAAAAAAGTTTTCAGTTGTTCTGATGAAGTCCTAGGCAAAACGGGATGAAAGCATTTAACTTTTATTTGCTTTTGACACATTAAAGTTTTTTTGCACTCTTTACTGGAGCCATTGCAATTATTTCAGAGTAATACCACTACGTGAGCATTTATTTCAATAAATAAAAATAGCAACAATTAATGAAAGCCTGGTAACTGGGGTAAAATGGCAGGATTTTCAGGTCATCCATTCAAAAGTGATTTGTTTTACTCCTTGGCTCATGAATACTGTGCCTGCTAAAAGTAGATATGCACACCACTCACACCTCAAGGCAGACGCTTGTTCACAACATCTGTAGAGGAACAGCTGCAACAATGGAACAAGCAAACTTGTCCTGCTCTACCAAACACATGCAGTAAGTACAATGCACCATCACTTACAACTATGACAGGAGACAAAATGCTGTTTAAGCCAGACATGAATGTAACAAGTGTGCATTGTGCATGGACAGTAAGAGCACTTCTTAACTCATGACGTTATTAATATTTTTGGGGCCCTTATGGAGCAGACCGTCAACTGCCATTGGGGTGTCTCCCCAATCTTGTACATTAGGAGTCACTACTGACTCTCCAAGACCTTACCCAAAACCCTCCCATTGCCTAACAAGAGATGGAGGCATCCCAGTGCAGTGACATACTCATGACCATAGGGAGTTTTATTTTTATTTATATATCCCATTTCCCCACCTCAGCACCTGTCATGCAATGATCTAAGGCCATTACAAACAAAAATATCTGTCAGTGTATGCTGTAATATTTTGTAAGCATGGGATGCATATCCCAGTATTATCACCAGGTCTGCAATCCCTGCTTATGATCCACCCCTCCCGCAGGATAGGAGAGGCAGTAAAATATCACTGCAATTTTATGCTTGCAAAGAAAAGAAAGATTATTGTCACAGACCTTAACAGAAGGAGCACTGCAAAAGAAGGTGAATTAACAGGGCAACATATATATTAGGTTAACCAACAGTATGGAAATAGTGTGTTTCAAAATATTAAAGCCAATGTTAATGGATCACACTTCTGTAAGCATGCTACAGTGTGGTTCAAAATATTAGGGCAAACATTAATAGATCATGCTTCTGTATGTATAACAAAAGGCATCAATGATAATATTTATGTCATCTCGTGCACTGACACACTTGGACCTGTACGCATGCCATCTTGTGTGTAGGCACACAACTGAGCCTGCAGCCATATCATCTTGTGCAGGCACACACCACAACCTGCAGTCATGACATGCTGAGCAATCACACATCTGTGCCTGTGGTCTTATGCAAAGTACCCATACAGTCAAAATTACAATAGGAAAGATGAAAGGCCAGTGTAGAAACTGCAGAGTTTCTATAAGATATGCCTTGAGCCTGGACTCTGGAACCTCCGCAAGTTTTTCTTTTGAATTCTGTACCAAGTAAAGCTAGAATTAAGACAGATGATTTGAATAGCTGATAGTCCTTAACATCAATCTACTTAATGCATTGAACTTGCTGCCATTTGTCAAAGTGCTGCAAACTATGAAACATACAGCTGACCTAAAAAATCATAAAAGAGAACTAATAAACTTAATTGCTCTACTCACTCATTCAGGGGCCAAGGCAGCAGAAACAGGGTGCCTCCTGGCTACTTGAATAGTAGTCTTAATCAGAGTTGTTTCATAGGGGGAGTGTTCCAGGTTACTCAGGCCTCTTTATCAGGACCTCCCCAAGGAATTTCTGGGGGAGAAGGGATGGAATAGGAGTTTAAGACTGGTCTGAGTTGTTCTTCCTAAGCCAGCAGGCAAATCCAAGGAAAGGTCATCAGGAGCAAGACAAGAAGGACTGGACTCATTGTCTTTGCCTGTCTCTTAGAAAATGACCTCAGAGTCATCTGACTCCTCATAGAACCCTGAATATAAAGTAGTCCCACAGCCCTACTACCCACCAGTGTAAGCCCACACATGCTACTGTGCTACGGACAATATGTCACATACTCACAGAATGTTTCATTGTAAGAAACTGGCCCAAGGTAGTACACCTGCCTATTGTAGTGAGTGTTAGAGAGATCTTTTTTGGTCCATCCCTAGTTTCAGACCATACTACTTAAGGCTGCAATTCTGTACCCATGACTCCAGTTTCCATCAGAAAACAAACACATGCTTGATGCCAAGACTGTGGGCAAAAAGGCCTGAGAAAGGATGGCCTGCTGGACTCTCCTTGACTGAGATCTGCCAGCCTGGCTGGACATGGGAATTTATCATAAAAGGGGAGTCCTCTGGCCCAAGTGCAACCTATCCATAACTGAGTAGCTCAAGAGGCCACTCCAAGGGATCAGGTTGTCTGATCTCAGACTCCAGGAATTCCTCAGTGCCTTGTTTGTACAAAACCTGCAGGATACACCCTAGGATAGGAGCTGAAGGCACATGTCCACCAATCCACACAAAGTGAGAAGGGGTTGTAAGTTAACTGAGGATGAGTTTGATGTATTCAGATACTAAGTGGCCAGTTTAACACCAGACTTACATTTTGAAAGGCTAAGCCACAACCGGACCTCACTGTATTTCTGCTTTTGGTGATGCTCTTTTCTACCTGCAGCTGCATGGATGACCATCCAGCCTTCATTGTCCATCATCTTTGTTAGTCACAAGCTTTTCTTTACAGTGCTGTAGAATGGCAGGATTAAATGGTTGACCCTTCTGGCAGTTTTTAAGATAGAGACAATACAGACAACAACAAAGTGAGTCTTGACTTATATCCTGATGGGCACAAAAACACTCAAAATCAAATAAATAAATTAATTAAAACAGTGGTGTTTAGGCATGTGAATAAATGCTGCCAATGACTGTTATACAGATGACCTAAAATGTGTAATTGGAAAAAAAAGGTTGATAGGATGCTTGTGTGGCAGAGTATTCCTTCATACTTGCTGCATAATGGGTGATCAGAGTATTACATCATACTCTGCTGCATGATGAGTACAACGGTGGTCAGAGTATTATATCATACTGTACTGTATGATGAGTACAACGGTGGTCAGAGTATTACATCATACTCTGCTGCATGATGGGTACAAAGTTGGTCGGAGTATTATGTCATACTGTGCTGCTTGATGGGTGCAAAGGTGGTCAACATATTACATCATACTCTGCTGCATGATGGGTACAAAGGTGGTCAGAGTATTATGTCATACTGTGCTGCATGATGAGTACAAAGGTGGTCAGAGTATTACGTCATACTCTGCTGCATGATGGGTACGAAGGTGGTCAGAGTATTATGTCATACTCTGCTGCATGATGAGTACAGCGGTGGTCAGAGTATTACATCATACTCTCTTGTATGATGGGTACGAAAGTGGTCAGAGTATTACGTCATACTGTGCTGCATGATGGGTACACAGATGTCCCTGAATACGGGCTGCTCCAAGTGTTTTCCTAGACAGTGACTAGTAAAGAAGATGAACCCAATCAAGGTCCCATCAAAGTGGATCCACAATGTTAGATGTCCACTTAATGTCTGGACACTGCACGGTCTTCCATTTCCGTACGTGTTCCCAGACAGACTCTTCATTTCTTTCTACTTTTTTCCTAAAATATGTTTTTGGTCATCTACACTAAAAGCTAGCTATACAAATACTACAAGTTTAAGAATTTACCTGTTTGCCTGTGGTCTGGCATATGCTGAGAAAGTTGCTTAACGGATCAGTTTACCTCCTTGACAAAGAAGTAAATAAATGATACAGAAGACAGGGAGATTGTTGCAGCTTTTTTTTTTACCATGTAAAGTGGCTTGTGAATATTAACCATGTTACAGCAAACTGATCCAGAAATGCACTTTTTCTAACCTTTCATTGAACCTTTTTCTCTCTCCGCAGGTACCCTGCTGCCCATTTTGGAAACCTGATGGGAGTTTATGTGCTGACGTCTACCATCTTCAGTCTACTGCAGCATCCCTTGTACCTAGCAACCATAAGCTACCTTCATAATAATCCCTTCTGGGTAAGACAACTTTCTGTCTCAAGTTGCTAACTTCAAACAGACTTTTTTTTAATACTAGTCCCTGGAAAACAGAGATTACTGGTGTCATGTCCCTCCTGTGGGCCAGTAATCAAGGAGCCTCAATCCTCACCACTGACACCTGCAGGGAATGTTACCTTAGAACAAAGATAGATACATACAGTATTTTCAGATGCAGCTCTCTGCACCAAGCACAATTTCCCTTAAGAGCACACAAGAAGCACACTACAGACCTGGGACTGGATTTTCCTCTCCAGGCCCCCAAATAAGACTTCATTTTTCTTTCTGCAGAAATCAAGTGCTCTGTGTCCCTGTTCCAAGTAGCTGACAAACACTCTCTTTGACATTTGATTTTCACACACACACACACATGCCTGGGAAAGGGTGGCACATATTTACCCGCTATACCACCTCTACCCAGACTATAAGGTAGATTCACTGCCACCAGACAGCTACTTTAAGGCTCTTACCAGGTGTGATGCCCATGCACTGGCCCAGTAATCAAGGAGCCTCAATCCTCACCATTAGCACAAGTGAGGGGTGTGCACATTGGGGGATAACATGTACACACACAGTAAAGTACAATTTTCCTTAAGAGCACACAGAGATCACAGTCAGTCTGGGACTGGTTCCTCCCTTTCTCTCCAGATCCCCAGTATAACTCCACACTGGCACTGCTATAGGGTCCAGATCTCAGCCTAGTGGTCAAGCTAAAACCTCCAGCACCCTCTCTGTCCAACCAGTGCTTCATGTCCCTGCCCAAGTAGCTGACACACACACACTTTAAGATTTGATTTATATACAAACACGCAAACACTCCTGGGGAAGGCTGGCACAGGTTCTCCAATTATGCCACTTTCTGCCCAGACTATAAGGTAGTACCGACTGCCACCAACCGCTATTATCAGCTATTATAAGGCCCTTCCCAATGGGTGACCAATTTCACTATGTAATATTACTATTATCCAATAGTAAGTGTGCCGAACAGCAAGACAGTTGGAGTGGCTTGGACATGCAATGCACTCTAAGAGTTTAAATTATCTCTACACAAAACAGCCACCATTGAAAGGTTTAAAAATATTTAATAGTAAATAATAAAAACACAAGACGAATCTCATCATTTCAACACAGTGCTAATCAAGAGTTCAGAAATCACAGGAACTTTAAAACAATATTGTATGATAGTCTGACATAAATATAGAAAACAGCTAGACTAATCTGGCTAAATTCCTATCTAACTCTAAGAAAAACTATGTCCTAAATAACTTTACTTACAGAGCAAAGCAATTGCCTGGTGAGTTGTTGTCAGCTCTGGATCAAGATACAAAATGCTCAATCTTTTTCTCTGAGAAAGTCTTAAATTGATGATAGCCAGTACTTCTGAGTCATTTCACATTACGTCATTTTTATCACTTCTCCTTTAGTTCCCAGGCTAACAGAAACTCAAAATTTACATTTCTTTGTAAGCTGCACCTGGCCTGGAAGTCACAGCAATAAAAGACACTTTTACACGTACAATCTAGTGATTTTCTCTGTCTTAATAACAATAGAAAGAATTTGCTAGCCCAGACATCCTGTCTCCAAGCTTGAGATCAAACACAGTTGTAATTCTTTACTTAACAGCTTTCTTCCAGCAGGGTGCACTGTGGTTACATTTTTGAAGTTCAGCATATAGCACAGTTTTCTTACATTTAGTTTTCTTTACATTTGTAAAACAAGCCTGTGGATTATATTAATATTTACAATGACATAGAATTATCTACAAAATTCTATCTAGCTAGGCTGGCAGCCTTCACACCAGGTACCTGATAACTCTTAATAAAGTTAATACTTGTACAAATGGTAATGTTTAGCCAAGCGGAAAGGCTTTCAGGAGCATAAAACCACAGTGCCACCAAATAAATGCAATTACTCCCAAAGATTAGAATATTTTCTAAAAGACCAGCCACAACAAAAGGCTTAGATATATTTAATAATGAATAATAACATAGAAAACATGAAAATACTGAATATCTATTTATAATAAACACCAGAGTTTCAATTCACAGGAAATATAAAACAACACAGCTGGAAAGATTCAGACAGATACAAGAAAAAAAGTTATGTCTTACCATAGTGTTCCATCTGTATTGCCAATTTTCACTAATCCTTGACTGTGGACTCAGTTCCAAGCCTCGGAACCAACTCAGATGTTATTCCAGCTGATGTCTTCCAAAACCTCTCGAGCTAGGCACTACTCATAATGCTCCTCATCAAATTACCTAAGACTGAGTTTGCATACAAAAGTGACAGGCAAGAAGTACTAGATAAGAGACCATATATGTGACTCTATAATGAAGCCAGTCTTTAAGACTATTTGGTCAACCAAGAGTTCTAAGGCAGGGAGGGAGAGAATGTCAAGGATTAGTAAAGATTGACAACATAGATGGAATGTTATCGTAAGACATAACTTCTTTATCTGATGTTGTCAATCTTCACATAATCAGAGTCCCTAGCTACCTGAATCTTGGGCAGTCTCATGGAAGAATATTCCTGTGCACCACTGAGCTGAATGATGCACATTCCCTAGAGACCTGGACCAATTTGTAATGAGTAATAAAGGTATGAGGAGATGGCCATGTTGCTGCTGCACAAATCATCTAAGGAAGCTCTGGCTTGGAAAAACTGCAGAAGCTGCTACAGCTCTCACTGAATGCGCTTTCATAAGCCATGGTGGGTGGAGTCCCCTTTTACTGTAAACAAAGGAGTCCCTAATCCATTTTGCCAAGGTAACCTTAGATTATGGATTGTCTAAAGAGGCTGTAAAAAGGTAATAAACAGTTGGCCAGATTTTCTAATGTCATTTGTTCTATGAAGGTAAAAACATAATTGTCTGTGTACATCTAGTAAGTGCAGACAATATTCCCCTTTATTTGAAAAATTAGGAAAAAAGACTGGGAAATATATGGTTTGATTGATAGTTGACTTTTTAACAACCTTTGGTAAAAAGGAAGGATTCATCCTGAGGGAGACCCTGTCCTTATGAAATATCAGATAGGGGAGTTGGACGGACAAGGCTTGAATTTCTGATATTCTCCTGGCTGAAGTGATAGCTATCAAAAATAAGGTTTTCCAGGACAAGAACTTTAAGTCACAAGTTGCTGAAGGTTCAAAGTGGGGATAAATAATAGACTGCAGTGCCAAATGTAAATCCCATGGAGCAGAGGGTTCTTTAAATGATGGCCTGAGCATTAAGGATCCTTTCAAAAATGCTTTACAGAGTTTATGTGACGTAAGTGATGAACCGTTAAAACTGATATGGAAGTAAAATATCGCAGCAAGATGCACTTGAATGGTCGAAGCTGATGAGCCAGATATAGTAAGGCTAAGAAGTCTAAAACTTTATTTACAGGTGCTGCATATGGGTCAATATTAAAGTCTTGTGACCACTTAGCAAATTTGAGTCATTTGTTATGATACTATTTTCTAGTTGAGGGTTTGTGGTGAGCTAGAATGATGTGTTGAACCGGGGAGGTGAGGGAGGAATACATGGTAATCATGGCAACTGGAGAAGCCACACAGTGAGCTTGAGATGCTTAAGATTCAGATGAACCATTCCCTGTGGGTGGGATAATAGGCCTGGAGATGGGTCCAGTATCCAGGGTTTCCACAGTAGATGAGGCCAAGGGAAGGGGAAACCAGACCTGTCAAGGCCAGAATAGGGCAATGAGGATTACTCTGTTCTTCGACCTGTTGGCTTTCTTTAGAAACTGACATATTAGTGGAGTCAGGGGAAAAGCATACAGAAGACCAGGGGGCTAATCATGAAGGAGAGCATCTCTGGGTGACTCCCCTGGAGGGGGGATTAGGACAAAGTAACTGGTGCACTTATTGTTCAGAGGGGAAGCAAACCGATCGCAGCAAGGTTTGCCCCAGTGGTGGAATATCTTTCCCGCCACTACTGCATTGAGGACACCACTTGTGAGGCAGGATGGTTCTGCTCAACTTGTCTACAATCACATTAGAGCTCCCCAGAATGTGCATTGCCAATAGAAAGTGGTTGGAGGAAATCACCCATTGACAAACTCTGAGAGCTTATTGACAAAGAAGGTATGACCTGGTTCCCCCTTGTTTGTTGATATGCCAGACTAATGACACGTTGCCTGTTTGAATTGCAATCATTCTAAAAAGGAGGATATCTTGAAAAGCTTGCAATGCTAGGAGCACTGCCCTCATCATTAGAACATTGATATGCAAGTTGACCTCCAGCTGGGATCAAGTGCCTTGGACTGTCTTTCCCAGATAATGCCCCCTCACCCTATCTGGGATGCATCCGGGGTCACTATGGCCTGGGGTTGAGAAGGGATAAAGGGATGGCCCAACAAGATTTCATTGGAATGGAGACACCAACTTAGGTCTTCTTTGCAATGATTGGTGATCATAATTAGATGGGACATTGGCTGATTCATTAGGGACCATTGAGAGGCCAGAAGTCACTGAAAAATTTGCATGTGGTATCTGGCCAGGGGACCAAGAGTGATGGAGGCTGCCAAAGACCCGAGAGTTGGAAGAATGAATCTCGCTGTTACTTTCTTGCTGCAAATGATTTGGCTCACTTGTGATCTGATCCTTTTGAGTCTTTCTAGGGGAAGTGATGCAAGGCCAGTGACTGTGTCCAGTATCTCTCCAATGAATTCCAGTTTATGAGAAGGTTCCAGATGGGGATTTTTCGTAGTTTATGGTGATTCTTAAGCTGGAACAAAGATGAAGAGTGTAATCCTGTGCCTTTATGAGTTGACACCTGGTGGGAGCAGTAAGGAGACAGTTGTCTAGATATGGAAACACTCGGAATCCTAGCTGCCTGAAATGTGCTGCTACCACTGCCATGCATTTGGTAAACACCCTGAGGGCTGTGGTGAGACCAAAGGGCAGTCCTCTGAAGTGATAGTGACTGGCTCCCAGCTGGAAGTGGAGGAATCTTCTGGAGCGTTTGTCCATTTTTATATGGTAATGCACATCCTGAAGATCTATTGAGCACTTCCAATCATCTTTTTCCAAGAATGGAAGTATTCACTGAACCAGGACCATCCAGAATTTGGTTTGTTGGACTGATTTGTTCAGCTGACTGAGATCCAAGATTAGTCTCCAGTCCCGTTTTCTTTGGCACTAAAAAGAACCTTGAGTAAATTCCAGATCCTCTCTGGTCTGGCAGGACTGCCTGGATGGCTCTTTTCTCAAGCAATTTTTGAATTTCTAAGACCTGCCTCCCTGTGACTGGGTGGAATGTCTGGGATTCTTCTTGGTCTTTTTGGTGCATTTGAAAGGGGGATGTTGTAACCTCCGGAAATGATCCCTTGCTCCCATTTGTCTGTCATCATTTCTAACCAGGCAGACTGGTGCAGGGATAATCAGGCCTCCTTTCAGGATCACTGGTAGGAGTTACCAGAAAAAGATTCTCTGGAACCCTGGTTGTACGGGCTATTTCTGCCTCTTAGATGGCATCTTCCATTATTACTTCCCCCTCTGCCCTGAGGGAAGTCACTGCCACATGAGTCTTGGAAAGGTCCCTGGGTCTTTTTGAACCATAGCCTCTCACTTCTCTGGTTCCAGGAATAGGGCATTGAGGACTGAAGAAGCATACGCCCATAGCAAAAAGGGTCTTCCCATCTTTCTCACATCTGGCTACAGTCTCTTTAACCTTGGGGCCAAACAGGGATGATCCATAAAACACAGCATTGATGAAAGAAGACTTAAATTGCTCTGTGAAGTCACATAAGGGCATCCAGGTGTGTCTCCTAATGGCGATGCCTGAACCTGCTGATCTCATCATCCCTTCAGCAGCATGAGCAATCAGCCTCATGGATGAATTGGAAACTGATTCAAAAGTGGTGAACTGAGAAGAAACCTTATCTTGAACTCCTTCAGCTGCTGCTCCTGTAAAAGAATCTGAAAGCTCTTTAATCAGATCTCTCTAAAGTCTAGTAAAATGCACCAAATAATTCAAGGATCTGAGAGCGAAGGTCAATGAAACATATACACACTTCCCAAATCTATCCACAGTCATAGACTCATTGTTAGGAGGATGGATGGTAGGACTTTCTTCAGCAAGCTCCTTTTTAGTGGCTGCTACCACCATGGCATCTACAGGAATACCCTTGGCCCAGTATTGCTCATCTTTTGAGGTAGAGAGAATCTGGTCTGGTCTTTTAGGGATTGTCTCAATAGAGTCAGGAATTTTCCAAGCCCACTAGGTGATCAATTTAATAAGATCATCAGCAGGTGGAGAGATCCAAGAGATAGAGGACTGGGCATGAAAAGCCTCTAGGTATACCAATTCCTCTGAGAAAGGTTGGAGGGTAATCTAGCCACCCCTCTGTTTCAGAAATTTGAGGATGTCCCCAAAGGAAACATCTTCACAGGGTGACTTGAAGGAACCTTCCCCTTCATTGAAATAAGTATCTTCTGTGAAGGACTCTTCAGGAGAGTCCAAGTGATTCCTCTTGCACTTTTTCTTCAAAGGTACCTCTTCAGAGAGGTATCCAAAGATGATATAACTAGGGTGGTTCATTTCTGAGGCTTTTGTTCCCTCTGTCCCAGGGAAGAGACTGGAGGAAGCTGCAGTTGAGAGGATGGACAAGTTGTTTGGCCTGACAGGGAAGGCATAGACTGTTTGTCCACAATGGACAAGGCCCTCTCCATAGCCTGGAAGGCAGGTCCCCCATAGATGGATGGGAGCCCAGAACTGAAACAGACTCCTTCAAAACCGTGGTCCCACTCCCACACTGAGGAAGCTGCCTCCAAAGCGGAAGCCAGGGTCAAACTTACATATTCCAAAGCCCCAAGGGACATGGAGGGCTCCAAAAGAATCAAAGTTGATCCCCGCCCCTCAGAACTGGCAACAAAGCCCCAACACCAGCAGGTCTCCAGTTCCAGCAAACCGGAAGAGCTCAAGGCAACTTATCAGTGCCAGAGAAGGAGCTCTGGCCAGCACCAAAACAGTTGAAGCTGGGATGGTCGGTACAAGGGACTCTGAAATCTCAGCTGGAGTCAAAGGAGGAACTTGCATGGGCATAGAGGATGGCAAGGTTCCAGAGCTAATAGGGCTAGGAACCAATGATGGAGGTACTCCCCTTGCTGTCAGCAGCTTGTCCACCAGTCTCATAATGTCTGACTCTGACAGGCTCTTGGTGGACTGAACAGAGGAGGCCATTGAAGACCTTGGTGGCAGTCTCTCTGAAAATGGACTCAGAGGATGGTCAGCGACTGGATTAACAGAGGTTAAATACAATGTCTAAGGTAAAACCATCATCTGAGGCTCTTTTGGTACCGAATGATCTCTTGGTACTGAGTGAAGAGCTGACTGCACTGATACTGGTGCTGAAAAGTTGGTGTAGTAGGAGTAGTATCTTTTCCCACAGGTGTTGAGGAGGCAGTCAGCACCAGGGAAGACTTGGCCAATTTTAAAGATTGTTCCAAGGAAGCCATCGAAACCAAATGAGAGCATTTTTTCAGTTTTGAAGAAGAAGATGATGAAGAAGAAGAACTGGCTTCAGTCTTGGAACCAGAGATAGCCTCTTCAAACTCAGGTTTTACAAGTCCTTTAAGTATCAGCTTAGTTTGTGCTCTATCGGGTCCTAGCAGAGAACCTTTGACAGATGGCGCAATCTTCATGAAGATGGACAGCACTAAGACAATACACACAAAAGTTGTGCCCATCTGAATTTGGCATTTTCCTTTCACATTTTTGACACCTCTTGAAGCCAGAGGTGCCTTTAGAGGGTTTGTCGGCCATGAGAGAAACAAAAGGCCACCTGACACACAGAAACACACACACTCTATCACAAACAGACTTAAGAAAGAGAAGATGCTTTTTTTTGTAATAGAAAAGGAATGAAAGGAAGTGAGAGGGGAAAAATTACCAACAATGGTAAGAGAGGATACCCAAAGATAAAGGGGATAAGTACCAATGATGGTACCTTAGAGTAACTAATGGTAAAAAGGCAGGAAAAACACACTCATACACTCACCTGTAGAACAATAGAGGAGTGGGTAGAGAACATAGAGCAAAGAATAAAATTAGAGGTAGAAATTAAAAGAAAAAACTAACTTACAACAAGAAGATAAGCCAAAGCTCAAGAGATTGAATGAATGCCTGTGGCACTACGAAGCAGCAAACAAGATCTGAGGTAATTTGGTGAGGGGCATTATGGTTAGTGCCTAGCTAGTGAGTTTTTGGAAGGAGCAAGCTGGAATAACAGCCGAGTTGGTTCTGAGGCTCAGAACTGAGCCCACAGTCAAGGATTACTTGAAGATCGACAACATCAGATCAACGTTTAACTAATCTCACTGTATTTTCTAACTAACTGAAGAATTACCATTCCCTAGTTAAGTTACTTACATAAGCAAGGCAAGATGAAGTTCTTTTTTTGTCAGTTGAGAGTCACTATCACATCTCTCACTAATATCTAAATACAATTTCAGTGCTGGTTATAGAATGACATTACATCTGGTCACCTGACTCTGTGGTTCCCACACTACCCCCTGGCTAGATGCTGAACCAGGATCTAGCACAGATGTGTCACAATGCACACCTAGGACTTTCCTAAGGCATCTGGAGACTGTCAAACAATTCCAATACTTTCATCTATCTGCAGAAACCAACTAGCAATTCTCTGGCACCCCAGGGTAGCAATTAGCTCACCACTAAGGACAATAAGAGCCTAGGCTTTTCCCAGGCATTGCGTCCCTGGCTGCATTCTTGCATATGAGATAAAATCTTTATGGCCTAAACCAAGTAATTTAATTTCTGGCTATTTTTCTTAAGGTAAGCTGAGCTGAGCTTAACCCTTTCCCTTCCAGCATTCTCTGTTAGCATATGTACATTTCATCAGTTACAATACAGTCTGACATACATGTATATTTCTTTTCTGTCTAGCAGGACCCACTGTTGATACATTTTAACACAAACATGTGTACAAATCAGTGCGATAGTCAAATGGCATATAATTCTTTACAAACTCCAGCTAGCTATGCTAGCATATGTTACATATGCACTGTCCTACTCTCTCTGGAATAGCTAGCACTACCACACATCATCACAACTGGTATAAACAATACCGAAGATAAGTGTGAAGAAAGGATTTGTGTTTTTCAAGTGTTGATATTGCTTGTTTACAAGATGTACAGCATGTCAGTAAAATGTCATCAATGTGCAGTCCTTGGTTACAAAGTGAAACATCATCCCTTTTGTGCAACAGTGGCACACACCTCCCAACCTCGTAGTGCAA
This sequence comes from Protopterus annectens, assembly GCF_019279795.1. NCBI lineage: Eukaryota > Metazoa > Chordata > Ceratodontiformes > Protopteridae > Protopterus > Protopterus annectens. The sequence continues at coordinate 86,131,949 of NC_056744.1, read as the reverse complement.
GAAATCTGGACAAAAGCAAAAAATAATGGGGAGACAAAGGCCCACAACTAAGGACAATTTTTAAATATTGTTCTTACAAACTTAGAAAGTTGCTAGAATAGGAGGTTTTATTTTACTGTGCTTTTTCTGAAGGATATGAAGTCTGAAACTCAAATGTATGTCATTATTTAATGATTTCAATCCTCACTGATTTTCCAAAAAAAACACAAATGTTCTGCGGAACAGACCAAAAATATGAAGCAAAAATCTGGGCATTCTGTGAGAATCTGGACAGCTGAGACGTATGCAGTGGCTGGGTTTGAGGCACGCTGCTGCTTAAACAAACCAACGTATGTTACTGTGCCTCTGATGATATGAAAACAAGCAGGTGATAGATGGAAAATGAGGAACTGATAGTACCGATTGTTAGGACTTTCTCCTATCTAGTGAGTCTAATTATACCCCAAAGGGAGTCTCTGTGTCACAAAATTCAGACATAGTCAGCCCTTCACTGCACAGATGTCCCTGTATACTGTCCGTACCTTGGGAAGAATGTCGGCCATCCTCTGCTGGTACCAGTCAACGAACAACATATAAACATGTACAAATTCAGTGCCACTAGTGCCTGCTGGTAGCACTGAAATAGCCATATTATACCATCAGTATACACAGGCCAGGCAATAGCACCCCCTGCTGCAAGCACTGATATGCCTCTCTTTTGATATCAGTATACAGAATCATACTGACAGTACCCCTGCTGGTAACAGTGATGTATCCCCATTATAATATCAGTAAAACCTAATGTAGCACCTCTTACTAATAGTGGTGTTTTTTTTTTGTAGTACAGCTATACTTAAGAAAAAAGTACACCCTAATGGTAGCAGTGAATATCTTAAATGTAATGATGTACAAAAATTTGAGGATAACATTCTCTGCTGGTAACACTAAAGTATTTTTTTTAAATACAAACAAACCAGTGACAACACCTGTTGGTAGAACCCTAATGATGCATGTCCTTTTTCACTGTGACATACGTCTGTGCTATTTGGCACCTTAACCATTGAAAACCTGGCAACTCTCACTAATGAACCAATGCCATTTTAAGTACCATGTCTTCAGTGAGTTTCCAAACTATATTTGGTTCCCCTAGGCAGTTTAGTAGATTGCAAAGTCTTTGCTCTTTATGCCAGACCAGCACTTGAGAAGACAGTGTTCATGGCTCCCAGCTCAAGTACCACGCTTCTCTCCTCAGTGCCACTTCATTCCATAATGCCACATATCTGCACACTCTTCCATAAAGGATACTCTGGTTCATTTGCCAGATTCTCAGACATAAATAATGCTAGAGTCACTACATTTGAATACAGTGACTCCTCATATGTCAAGCAGCATATCATACAATAGCTGTACTCCTACAATTTTCACTGCACAGACTGTCATCCATCACCAGTACATAAATACTGCTACATAAGTCTCCACCTGCTCAACCACTCCAATCCTCCACAAGAAATCACATTCATAATAGCCACAGGCTATATACCAATGCCAGCAAGGTAGGTCCCAGCTCTATGGTGCAGAGGGAGAAAGCCCTGCCTGAGACCCAGATGACCCAAGACTGATTAGCAGTTTAGGAAGCAGAAGTAGCTGGAGAGGGATGGGTGACAGAGATGCACAGCATACATCAGCAGATGGATTAATTATCATCTCAGGAAGCAGAAGTAGCTGGAGAGGTGTGGGTGTGAGAGATGCGCTCCTTATATCAACAGGCTCACCTGGCAGGGGGGGAGTAAGGGAGGGTTGCGGTGGCTCCTTCTCCTTTGGTGCTCCAGGAAAGGGCATTGCCTAAAACTATGAGAACAGACCTGGGGGGGGACATGAGTGGGCCCACCCAAGCTGGTGTGACAGCCCTTGCAACGGCATGTCAAGAAGCGGGGCACACCTTTACATCAGGGATATAGGTGATTCTTCTGCTATGACGAATCACCCACATCACCACCAGGGATGGAATTAGATCCACATGTACAAAAATTCTCTTATGGCTACTTGGGTGTCTGCTCCCTGAGCAGGTCTAACCTCATGGAGGGTGAATGAATGAATGAATGGCTGGCTGGGAATAGATCTTGCACCATAAGGAATAAATGGGCCAATAGAGAACAGGGAACGGATGATTACCATGCAGCGGGTCGACTGGGACAGAGCCCATTTTCAGGGGAGGCCTGGGGATAAATGCTCGAGATGCATGTCTTTGGAATGTGGTAGAAAACTGGAGCAGAGGAAACCCACGAAATGCAGGGAGGACATGCAGACTCCACATAGAGGGCACCTTAGCTGAGAATCAAACCTGAATACCTCTTGCTGTGAGGCGACAATGGTAACCACTGCACCACCGTGCCACCCATTCTTATTCTCTTAACTTAATTCTCATAGCTTATTCTCAAAGGTTGTATCCAGCACTGTAGATATAAGGCAGAGGTGATATACATATACTACTACTGATATATTTTAATTTGCCCCCCTCTACTTTAGGTTCATCTTGGATTCCTGATTGCTGCTTTCCCAGGTTTCATGATTCCACTATACCTCTGTGTGCGTAGAAGCAGTATTGTCAGGCACAGTGACACTCTGGCACCTGCAGCACGCATGTAAACAGAGAGAGAGAGAGAGAGAGAGAGAATGCCCGGAAACCTACAACAATGCAAACTGTGGAACTCTGGCTGCATATGCAGATATCAAATTAGCTTTCAGTTTTCACAATGAAGAACAGCATGTGTTTTTCCAGACAACAGTACCTTTTGGAGGGTTCCTATCAATTTTCCAGATTAGTATCTCAAATTCAAAGCAAAGGCTACAAGGACAAAAGTGGTAAGAATTCATGCAAGACGTTCATCTTCATTAAATGACTGTGTTCCGCAACTAAATCAGTCTGGTATGAGCACAACCACCGTTACCTTTTCAAATGCTGCTGTTGTAAGGTATCTCTACTGGGATCAGAGTTCCTTATTCCTTTTTTTTTTCTTTCTGGTTTATATTCATTTCATGATTTAATATACTACATAACAGTAATATACAAAAACACCCTGAATGGGGTATGACAGGTTTGGTAACATTTTGTAAGAGACTGAATTCTGTCAAGGCTCTCAGTCATATACCTTAGGTACTGATGGAATACTGGGAGTGTATGTCACACAGCAGTGATATCAATCAGTGGAAGGAAATGTGTGCCACCAGGCAGCAAGTCCAAAAATATTATTGCTGAATTCTTTTCTGTTAAACCACTACTACAGTGTCAGTTTGACATTTATTAACTACCTGCACATAAACCTTCAGTCCCTTCTGTCTGCCTGATCACTTTTAACAGGCCAAGACAAAATTACAGACTGTGACTGTAGAAGGGATGAGATTGTGGACACATTTAATAATGTCAATAAATAATATGAATTCTGGATCACATTACATGTAGGAGCAATGTTACAGTACAGTTTCATGCATACCTTTCAGAAATGTAAAAATGTCTAAAATGGGTATCCTTCATTTATATTTATTCCACAAAATGAAACTGCTTTCTAGATAATACCTACTTTACAAAATATATTGAAGTAACAATAAATAATTTACATTCAAACTGTGTTGTTGCTTTGTGTTGCTCTAAGAAACGGTGTTTTGTGGTAATTGTGTTATACAATGAGTATCCTGCTAGTTGCAGCTAGCTTTATGTTACACATGGAATTTTTCGGTAATAATTGTTCTGTGATACTAGTACTGTATCTTTTAGAATCCTGCTGCAGTAACTTCCTTGATTACAAATATGTTCATAGGTAGGTACTAGGCTATCTGCCCGAGGGCATTTATAAGCCTAGCCAGAATTTGTTGACTTTCGCCACCCCCTTAGATTAGTTCCCTGTGCCTCTGTCCAGCAGAGTTACATTTAGGAGGGCCTGGTGTACTAATCAGTCCGTGATTTTAATTGTGTTATACTCAGAGGATCCTGTTAACGTTATCACAGTGTGATTACAGCTGTATTTTAGACAGAATATAGGGATCACACGGCATCTACAGAAAGCTGCATTTCATGCAGCAGTTACATTTGCACTTTACACGTGGAATACTGTGGTACTAATAATCACATGATTACAGACATGAATACATAGTGAATCCTGCTGCAGTAACCAGTCCACAGTTACATTTGTATTTTACACCTGGGATACTGTGGCACTAATAATCGCATGATTACAGACATGAATACATAGTGAATCTTGCTGCAGTAACCAGTCCACAGTTACATTTGTATTTTACACATGGGATGCTGTGGCACTAATAATTGCATGATTACAGACATGAATACATAGTGGCTCTTGCTGCAGTAACCAGTCCATGGTTACATTTGTATTTTACACATGGGATACTGTGGCACTAATAATTGCATGATTACAGACATGAATACATAGTGAATCTTGCTGCAGTAACCAGTCCACAGCTACATTTATATTTTACACATGGGATACTGTGGCACTAATAACTGCATGATTACAGACATGAATACATAGTAAATCTTGCTGCAGTAACCAGTCCACAGTTACATTTGTATTTTACACGTGGGATACTGTGGCACTAATAATTGCATGATTACAGACATGAATACATAGTGAATCTTGCTGCAGTAACCAGTCCACAGTTAACATTTGTATTTTACACATGGGATACTGTGGCACTACTAATCGCATGATTACAAACATGCATACATAGTGAATCTTGCTGCAGTAACCAGTCCACAGTTACATTTGTATTTTACACAGGGGGTACCGTTGCATTAACTACATAATTAGAGACAGGTATGCACTGGGGATCTTGCTGTAGTAATCACTCTTTGGTTACATTTGTATTTCACATAGGCATTACTTCTACAGCTACATTTGTGTTACACAGATGTTACTGTGTCAGTAGTAACTACATAGTAACTGACAGACAGATATACACAGGGAATCCTGTTGTAGTAATCTGTCTGCAGTTACATTTGTATTTTACACAAGTGACACTGCAGTAGTAATAAATACACTATTACTAGTTCATAGGTACGTACTAGGCTAATGGCCCTGGAGCCTTTACAAGCCTAGCCCATAGAAGTGTCCCGGCATCATGCCGCCCGACATTAGTTCCTAGTGCCTCTATCAAGTAGAGCCACTGGAGTGATCCCTGGAATTAACTTGATTTCTCATCCACTCATGAAGATTTCTCTTGAAGAGGCCCAGTGAGGTGCTCTGCTTGACATGTATGGGAAGTCTATTCCAGAGCATGGGCAGTCTCTGGGTTATGAACCTGCCCCTCCAGCATGTTCTGTTGATTGTGGTAATGAGGGTGAGGTCTCTGAAGCGTGTGGTGTGGAGGGACTGGGATTTCTTTAGATGTAGCATTTCTAACAGAGCTGGGTCAGACATGGCTTTGTAAGTCAAGCAGAGATCACCTCTTAGTAGACAATATGAGACAGAGAATAACTGGAGTTTCTTGAGTCTGTCCATGTAGGACATGTAGGTACTTTTGTGGCCTTTCCAGCTGTTGTATGTGTCTAGTGAGGTACATGCCAAATGGGGCATTATACTCGATGACTGGCCTAATGAGGGAAGAGTAGAATGAGACGATGACCTCTTTCTTCATGCAAAACCCTTGGTAATGAGATGTGCCACACAGAAGGACTTTCTGACCACAGTGGCAATGTGGTGGTAGAAGGAGAGGTTGCTGTTAACCTGTCTCCCCAGATCTCTTATAATGCCTTCAGTGTTCAGTGGGCTCTCATCAATGTGGTAATTAGTGGGAACTGATTTTTTTCCCAAAGGGGATGATGACGCATTTTTTTGCATTAAGAAGGCCTTGGTTTCGATACCAGTCATTGGTCTCAGTGAGGCCTTTCTGAAGGATGTCTACATCACTTGGGGAGTTAATGGTTCCCAGCTTGCAGTCATCTGCGAACTTGGTTGGCCAGAGTTCCTCCGTGTTGGCCTGGACTTCTGAGAAGTAGATGCCAAACAGGAGAGGACCCAGGACTGACCCCTGTGGGACTCCACTCGTGACTTGTCAGCACTCTGACTAGGAGTCCACTACTTTCACACAGTTGGTTCTGTCTCTGAGCCAATTTGCAACCCATCTAGTGATATAGGGGTTGATGCCTAGTTTGATGAGTTTATCAATAATTCCTGAGTGGGGAATGGTATCAAAGGCCTTGGCCAGATGCCTTGCCCTCATCCACAGCTCTGGTGACTGACTTAAAGAAGTCAACCAGATTGAGCAGGCAAGATCTACCTTTCACAAAACCAAATTGTGTGGGATCTAGAGTTTTGGAGATTCCCTATATCCTTGTTTGTTAGGTCCATGATGATGCACTCCATATCCTTAGATATCAGACTCGTCAGGCTAATGGGATGATAATTCCCAGGGTCTGTAGTCACTCCCCTTTTATGGAGAGGGATGACTGTAGAAGTGCACCATTGGGTAGGGACAAAGCCTAAGGTGAGGATGTGATTTAACAGGGCACACAGATGTGGTGCCAGTTCACTTTGTAGTTCATGTAGAACACATCCAGGGATATTGTCGGGTCCCATGGAGGCTGTTTTCTTGGCCTTGGACAATACATCTTTAACCTGTGCTGCAGTAATGCTGGGTGCCTGGCATTTCTGCAGTATTGTGATTGGTCCTTTGGGGGGGGGTTGGCACTGAATCCGTTGGCCAGTATGTTGGCAATATCTGTTGGCTCAGTATAGGAGGTAGCATTGTACAGTAGCTCAAAGCAAATCTGGGTATTGCCATGGAGATTCTTGATATAACTATAGAGGGCTTTGTGGTTGTTTTAGTGTCTGCTGCAATTCTGCCTTCATGGCTGGCTTCAGAGGTTTTGATGAGGGATCTAAACTTTTTATTGAGGCTAATAAGGAAGTTTTTCCAGTCTTGGGAATTCACCTTTTTCTGCAACAGTTTCTTCCTTCTGTTGTAGAGTTTATTAATGGCAAGGGACCACCAGATTGGCTTCCTTTTTTGGAAGACAACATCTTTGTTAGGTATGGCTATTTCCATGTATTTATGTATGTGTTCGTACAGTGCATTGGTGTATGATTTGGCAATCATGCATCTATTTTCCATTGACATGGGTGCAGTGAAGTTAGCCACCTCTGTTTTTAGGAGCACAAAGTCAGCTTTGTTGAAGTTTTTCCTGGTGGTTTCCATTGTGGGGGGTGTGGGTGAGATGTGGATTTCCATGGTGATTAGTTTGTGGTCGGATCTAACCAGGGAGGAATTGACTATTGGTGTAGAGCAATGGTTGCCCATGTTAGTAATAACCAGGTCAAGGATGTTGCATCCTCTAGTGGGGGTAAGAATGAGCTGGTCCAGGGCACTGGAATTGATGAATTCCAGGAAGCGTTGGGACAGTGTATTGGTGCATGAGTAGTTTTCCCAGTTGATGGAGGGGCAGTTGAGGCCACCTAGTATGAGAGTGTTAGGTTGGACCCTAATAGTTTCCTGCATGCTTAGGAACATGGAGTGAGAGTCTTGGGACATGGTTGGGGACCTATAGCAGGCTACGACCTGAATCGCCATCTTACCCAATGTTAGTTGTACCTGAAGTATCTCGGATGCGTTATGCTGGGCTACTAGTCTGGAGGTGTGTATATCCTTTATGAATATGGAGACACCACCACCTTTGGAGCTTCAGTCCATGTTTTGGGGCCGAAAGGTGTGGAATGAGTTATAGCCTGGTAGTGCAGGGGTGCTTTCTGCTGCTTTAAACCAGGTCTCCATTGCAGCACAAATGTCAATGTTCTCCATTTTTGAGGAGCATTTGAGCAAGTGCATCTTGAGATTTAGACTTCTAGCATTGAGCAGCATGACCCCCAGATTGCATTTATTTATAGCTGTTATGGTGGTAATTTGGTCTTTGGAACATCGCCTAAAAAAGGCACTATAGGGGTAGCAACAGCCTTAGCCAGTGTCCAGAAACCCATGGGTGACAGATGCATGCCATCTCTGGCAAAGCATTGAGGTCTGTCAATCATGTCACCCCAAGCAGAGAGATATTGGATCCCCTTAGAATGACACCAGAAACTTAGCCAATTGTTGAAGTCAATCATTTTCTGCTTGTACTGCGATATCATTCTGGCAATGGTTGGATGCTGCTCAGGGCTAGGGTCATACCTGTCTGCGCCACATAATCTAAGAGCTCCTCCATATCTCTTTTCATGTAGTCCAGGGAGGTGAATCTCAGGTCAGTCACACCTGCATGGACAGTGACAGAGTCATACTTGTACTTGTTGTGGAGTGACCTGAGTGCGTGTTTTATGTGCCGGATTCTGGCACCTGATAGACAGCTGACTTTTACCTTCTTCTTATTCAACCTAGTAAGTGGGACTCAGTGTGCCTCACTATCGAGTCACCTTTGATTAGTGTATTAGGCAAGCTGTTTTGCCTTGGGGGCTTAGGTTGAGGGGCACACTGTGTAGGTGAGCTATGTGTCTTGTGGTCTGTGCAGTGTTGTGGTGGTCAAGTGCATTTCTGCCTTGGAGGTCTCTACTGTTTGGGTAGATTTCTATTGACAGCCTCTGCAAGGGTGGGTGTGTAGTTTGTGTTTTTATGTGAGAGCTGTGATGGTGGGTGTTCTGGAGGGATATGTGTTGCATGTGGTGTGGAGCAAGTCTTGATGTTCTCCTTTTGACGAGCTATTCCTGTCTTGGCTTGAGAGTGCATGGCTTGCAATTTGGATATATAAGTGCATCTCTCACATGTCTGAGTGTTGGGAGGTAACAGGAGAGGGTTGTCTGTGTACATGAGGCAGTTGCTACACAGCCTCAGAATGCCCAAGTTCACCAGGATAATAGGAGCAAGCACAGGGAACTGACCTTTAGACATGCCAGGAGTACTAACACTGCACTTCTAACCTATACAGATACTGTCAATAAAGCTAGAGATAACAGCAAACTAGTATCCTCCTTATTTCTACACTTGTCTAAAGCCTTTGACACAGATTGTCACAGCAAACTTCTACTTCAAATGACCTCATTAAGTCTTTTTCAGCCCACCTTTCTATGGTTCAAAAGTTAACTATCCAATAGGTATCAGTCAGTAAAAAACACGACCAAGGCAAAAACTAAAATTAAAACCAAAGCCCTTTTGTTGACAAAGCACAGGTAAACGCTTTCACACTGCTGAGAGTGCTTCTTCAGACCATTGGTTTTATTTTTTGCCAAGGTTGTATTTCTGTGCTGAAACATTTTTTGAGAGTACTACATTGTGTAGTTTACAGCACAGTTAGTTCATTGAGGGAGGTTCTCTATTTGTGTAAAATGGCACTCCATCCTATCTATATACCTCATAGTCACCACCTGTGTACCACAAGGCTCTATCCTTGGTCACCTCCTCTTTAACATTCTCACCGACACCCTCCACACATCCACACAAAAGGTCTCCCTAACTCAGAACACAGATGACTCCACACTCATTTGCACATCTGTCAACATGGCACACCTCCAAAGAATTACTCGGGAAGCTTTAATAAACACCAAAACATGGCTTTACAACTCACAGCTCATGCTCAACCCTAAAAAAATAAATAAATGACTACCCCCCCAAAATCCCCCTTTCATGAAAAAATAAAAATAAAAGTCCTCTCTCTTGATAATAACCACTGACATAATTTCTCATACCACATTACTAGGGATGATAGTGGATGATCATCTTAAATTTGACCTGCATATACCAAATTGCATTAAAAAACTTATCAAAAAATATGGATGCTTTATAGAGCCAAAAACGTTCTCAATGGCACACCTAAAGCTACATCTGCCACTACTTATCTCCAATCCACACTTCTATATGGTGCTCCCATCTTTACTAACCTTCAGGCATCACAAAAGTCAAACCTTGAACAATGCACAAACAAAACTGCTAAATTTGCAGCAAACACCCCTTTCAAAATCCACCACTGTACAGCAATAAAAAGCCTAAATTGGTTAGAACTACCCTGTCAACTAACATATACACAGCTTATAACCAACAATAAAATTATCCAGAATCCATCTGCTTGTACAGCGCTAAATAACATTCTATACAATTATGTTCCTAGTCAGTCATTACAATCAAATGACCAAAATTTCCTGTCTGTCCACAAACCTATAAATCTGCTGAGCATTGTCGGCACATGTACCATGTTGCTAAGGCCTGAAAATCCTTATCTCTATATAACAGGTAAATTCCCTCCCATCATTCAAAACCATTCTGAAAGACTTCCTAGCCAAAAGCTGGCTCTGTTCTTGCTCAACGCCAGGATAAACTATATCCCTAAATGTGAACAAATATCTATTCATACCTTACATTTCCTTACTCGCCTTCCTCACTCACTTCCTTACTTCTGTCAGTCTCTGTTCCCTGGTTTGCTCTCTAAATATACCTTAAGCCTGCTTTTCTCTCACTTCATATTGAAATCTCTGCTTGTATTATACTAACTTACCTTTAATTTCTTTACAAACTGTCTAAAATTTCTCTAACTATTTAATCATTGTCATATTACTTGTAACTATTCTTAACTCAATGTTTTCATAATATATCTAATTTGTTATAATTATTTAACTGTACTTCTTTTTTGTATTATTTTAAAGACTATAAAATTATTGCTCTTAAAATGTTTTGTAATACTTTGGAGCTTTTCTTCCCGAAAATGGGCTGCTATCCATTCGGATTTTCCCAGTAATCAAATGTCAATAAATAAATATTACAGATATGTGCAAGAAACCCTGTATATTAATCAGTGTGCAGTTACATCTATGCTAACACAAAGCTTACTTCCATAGTTATATCTGTATTTTACACAAGTGATACTGCATAGTGTAACTTTATTATACTACTGCACACATTTACACAGGGAATCATTTTTCAATAACTGAAACACAGATATAAGCAGCTGTATTTTACACATGGGACCCTCCACTAGTAATCTCTCACTAGTTATACTTAATTGTATTTTACACATGGGTATTCTCCCTTACTAATCAATCAACAGTTAGAGTCAGTTGCATTTTATATGTGGGATTCTCCACTAGTAATCAGTCAATAATTAACAGTCAGTTGTATTTTACACATTGGATTCTCCCCTAGTAATCACACAGCAGTTAGAATCAGTTGTATTTTACACATGGGACTCTACCCTAGTAATCACTCTGCGGGGGTCTATATTAGATCAGCGAACACTTAAAAAAGCGAATACTGATTGATTGAACTTATATAACTATTGAGAACTCAGCACAGCTCCTTGTGGTGGCCAGCAGTGTTCCTCCAGCAGCAGAGACCAGAAAAGACTACCTTTCCAGATTTTAAGTATTTTTCTTGGCTTTTTTCGACTTTTTGTGCCTTTCGACTACTGTTTCTGCTTGTTTTATCAAAGTTTGCACTGTTTTTACTGTGTTTATAAGCTAAAACTGTTTACTGCACTTGCTAGTTTAAGTTTTGCCTAAAGTTAAACTACAGGCTAATACACTCAAGTGTACTAGCTTTTGATAGCATTTAGTCGAAAATCATAGCATTTATTGTGTTTTCTGCTTTTCTGTAAAAGTTTTAGAAAAAAAAAAAAAATATCCTTGTTTTCCATACTTTCCTAACTAGTGTTCCAGAGACCAGATTTTGCTGATCCCTGGGCTTTGTCTTGGTTCCTGTGTTTCTCCATTTTCCTTGTTTGGTCAGGGGGAAGTTTCTTTACTCACAAGTGAGAGTGGGAGGTTCTGAGCTGCCTGTTTGTGCTTAGAGGAGTGGTTTAAGGCAGTAAGTAGTAGTCTATTGGCCATTTTCGGGCATTTCCTGTCTTTTCCAGCCCCTGCTATAAAAGCGCTTTGTATGAACTAGCACTGTTGCACACTAGGGCAGCGCCAGTTAAGCAGGTTTAAACTATTCGGCTACCTAAAGTCCACTCTTCAAATTTTCCTTAAAACTACCTTCCTCGAACTATACTACTGATCTAATCAGCGTATCCTATAACTAAAAGATCATCTCTACTTGACTCCAAGTAGACTATTCTCTATCTGTTAAACCTAGCACTTGCTCCTACAGTACTTATTACCTTGATACGGCACTCTTATAGATAGCACCCCAAAAGGCAAACCCCCATTTCTCGGTCACCCACGTCCCCGGAATCTCTTTTAAAGTTTTTGTCTAGTCCTTCTAGCATGTCGAGGGATCAGTTGCTAGTGTCCTCTCCTGCTCAGCTGGTGAACCTGGGAATATTGAGGCAATGTTACAATTGCCTCATGTACACAGACAACCCTCTCCTCCTCCCACAAAACACAAATACATGCGAGAGATGCAACTATACGGCCAAACTGGAGGCTGAGCTCTCTCAACATAGGACTGGCAAGACCAGTCAGGAGGAGAAGGTTACCACACACACTATAGACCCAGTCTCACATAGTACCATCACAACCTCAAATCATACACATAAACACACAAAGACATACTGGAGGCTCTGATCAAAAATCTACCAAAACAGCAGAGGCCACCAAAGCAGACACCCAAACAACCACCACCTCAGAACACAACACCTGCAACACATAGACCTCACAGTCAGAGTGTCAAACAGTCACAGCCCTTAAGGCCAAACACAATGCCAGACACACTAGTCATTGGTGACTCCATAGTCAGACACACTGACGTCCCGCTCACCAGACTGAGTAAGGAGAAGGTCACAGTAAGCTGCCTGTCGGGCGCTAGAATCCGCCACATAACGCAAGCACTCAGGTCTCTCAACAGCAGGTACAAATACGACTCAGTCATTGTCCACACTGGTGTAAACGACCTGAGATATACCTCCTTGGACTACATGAAAAGAGACATCGAGGAGCTCTCTGATTATGTAGCCCAGGCAGGTATGACCCTGACCTTGAGCAGTATCCTACCTTCACCAAGAATGATGCCACAATACAGAGATAAGATGATCAGCTTTAACAATTGGCTTAAACTCTGGTGTCATTCAAAGGGGATCCAATGTCTGTCTGCCTGGGATGACATGCTGGACAAGCCACGCTGCTTCGCAAGGGACGGCTTGCACCTGTCACCCTGGGATTCGGATATTGGCAAAGGCTCTTGCCACCCCATAGTGTCTTTTTAGGCAAGGCTCAAATTCTAAACCTACCACCCTAGAACACAAAAAGGAAAAACTAAGGGTAATGCTGCTCAATGCCAGAAGTCTAAATCTCAAAATGCACGCTCGAGGCCCTTCTCAGTATGGAGAACATCGATGTCTGTGCTGTGACAGAAACCTGGTTCAAGGCTCCTGAGAGCACCCCAGCACTATCAGGTTTTACCTCATATCATGCTCCGCCCCAAAATCCGGACAATACCAAGAAAGGAGGGTATCCATATTCATCAAGGACACCCACACCTCAAGACTGATGGCAACGCACGATGCATCGGAGACCATCCAGGTGCAATTAACCATAGGCAAGACTGCTCTGCAAATTGTAGCATGTTACAGGCCACCCTCACAAACTCAGGAACCTCACATGGCCTTCCTGAAAACACTAGAGGGATAAATGTATCACCAAACACCATCATACTAGGTGACTTCAATTACCCTAATATAGACTGGGAACACTACTCAAGCCCAAACACCCTAGCCCAAAAGTTCCTGGAATTCATAAACTCAAATGCCATGGAACAACTAGTCACCATCCCCACAAGAGGAGAAAACATACTTGATCTCATCATCATGAACATGGGAGCACAATGTTCAACACCGGAAGTATACCCCTCACTGGTGAGATCAGATCACAAACTAATCTCGCTGGAGGTCCTCATCCCACCCCTACCTGAAATAAAAAGACCACAGTAAAGAACTAGAAAGCCGACTTCACACTTCTAAAGACTAGTGTGGTCTCCTTTAAGGCCCCGAGCGGAAAACAGTACTCAAGCCGCTGAATCACTTACAAATGCCTTCTACCAACACCTGCAGGACTGCATGGATAAGGCAATCCCAAGCAAAACAAAGACTCTTTGTACCAAAGGCAAGCGTCCAGTCTGGTGGACCCCAGCCATAAACAAACTCTACAACAAAAGGAGGAAGCTACTACAAGATAGAGCAAAATCCTTAAAAGGTAAGACACCCTTGATCACTATAAGTAAAACTAAGAGCTCTCATAAAATCATCCAAAGCAAATTTTGAGAGAAAAATAGCTAAAGACTCAAAAGACAACCATAAGGCCTTCGTTAGCTATGTTAGAAACCTGGGAGGAAACTCCCAGATATGCTCAGAACTAGTTCAAAATGATGTGAAGATTACTGATCCTACAGATATTGCCAACATACTGGCTGACAGGTTCAGTGCAAACTTCTCCCCAAAAGGAGAGATATCTATACCAAGCGATTGCAGCCCCCAAACATCTCCAACGCCCAAGTGAGAACTGCTCTCTCCAAAGCAAAAAACACAGCATCCATGGGACCTGATGGTGTCCCCGGCTGTGTGCTCCACGAACTCAACGAGGAATTAAACCCACAGCTAGGACAGCTGTTTAATCATAGTCTTACCTCTGGATATGCACTCCAGGAGTGGCGCACTGCAACTGTGGTCCCACTTCACAAAGGCGGTGCCTCCACCGACCCTGGAAATTACCGCCCATTAGCTTGACAAGCCTTATCTGCAAAGCCATGGAGAGGATCATAATGGACCTCATAAATAAAGACATAGGGAATTTGCAGACTTTGGATCCATCCCAGTTTGGCTTTGTCAAAGGCAGATCATGCCTTCTAAACTTGGTTGACTTTTGAAACAGTCACCAAAGCCATTGATGAGGAAAGGCAGTCCATACAGCCTACCTCGATCTGGCGAAGGCCTTCGATACAATACCCCACTCGGGTATCATTGAAAAACTCATCAGCTTAAATGTTAACCCATACATCACAAGATGGGTTGCAAACTGGCTGAGTGACAGAACCCACAGAGTCAGAGTTGCTGGCGCCATGTCAGACTCAAAGCCTGTCACAAGTGGTGTACCACAGGGCTCAGTCCTGGGCCCACTCTTGTTTGGCATCTACTTTTCAAGTACAAGCAAACACAGGAGGGTTATGGCTGACAAAGTTTGCAGATGACTGCAAACTGGGCGCCATAGTAGAAAACACATCTGACACAGATATCCTTCAGAAGGGTCTCACAGAAACGGATAACTGGTGCCAGAGCCATGGCCTAAAGTTAAATGCCAAAAATGCATAGTCATACCCTTCGGGAAAAACAAGGTTACCCCTAGCTACCAAATAGGTGGCAATCCACTGAGCACAGAAGAAGTTATCAGGGACCTGGGGACCCAGGTTGATAGTAGTCTGTCATTCGACACCCATGTAGCTAAAGTAGTTAGGAAGACCTTCTACATTGCCCACCTTATCATGAAGGGATTCTCATCTAGATCAAGGGAGGGCATAGTCTCCCTATACTCATCACTCATCAGACCAATGATTGAGTACAATGCCCCATTCGGAATGTATCTAACCCGACACTTGCAGCAGCTGGAGAGGCCACAAAAGTTCCTCACCAAAAGGATAAAGGGTCTCAAACATCTGTCCTATGCTGCCCGACTGAAAGAACTCCAGCTCTATTCAGTCGCTTGCTCAGAGGTGACCTTTGCCTAACATACAAGGCCATGTCAAACCCAGATTTGATGAATATGCTTCACCTCAAAAATCTAGATCCGTCAGAGCCACAAGGGCGGGAGACTTAAACCTCGACACGGCTATTAATAGGACGTGCTGGAGGGATAGATTCATCACCCAAAGACTCCCTATGCTGTGGAACAAAATCCCGGTATATGTGAGGCAGAGCACCTCGCTGGCCTTGTTCAAGAGAAATCTTGACCAATGGATGGGAGATCGCAGATATACCCCAGGGATTACCTCAGTGTCACTGCTCGACAGAGGCACAGCAAAATAATGGGTATAGTTCCCCATACTAGAGGGGTGGCGTAAGCCACAAAACTATGGGCTAGGCTTGTAAATGGCCTTGGGCAGATAGCCTAGTATGAACCTATGAACCTATGAACCTATAAGAGAAAGCTTACAATCTCGAACTGTCAGAACAGCGATTTTTTTCCTAGGGAAAAAAAATCGCTGATCCAAAACACATACTCACAACACAAGCACACCAAGCAAACAGCAATCCACACACATACACATAAAATCTGACACCTAATCCTACACTAAACTATACACACACCATTAACTATCTACTTACCTTTACCCAAACCCTAACCCTAAGGTCCGTCACTATCGCACACTCACCTCACCCACTCCCTAACCCTAACTCACCTAACCCGCCCTAACCCTCACGTCCACACAATCGCACACTTACCTGAACCCGACCCGTAACTTTCCACCACAGCACTGAAAATACCAAAGCAACAGAAACAGACAACCAAATTCTTTCCCTAGGAAAACATTGGGGTTTCTGTTGCTTCAATATTTTAAGCTTTTGCTTTCATAAGTTCGCTCAATCAGCATTCACTTTTTTAAGTGTTCGCTGATCTAATATAGACCCACTCTGCAGTTAGGGTCAGTTGTATTTTACACATGGGATTCTCCCCTAGTAATCACCCTGCAGTTAGGGTCAGCTGTATTTTACACATGAGATTCTACCCTAGTAATCACTCTGCAGTTAGGGTCAGTTGGATTTTACACATGGGATTCTCCCCTAGTAATCACTCTGCAGTTAGGGTTAGCTGTATTTTGCACATGGGATTCTACCCCAGTAATCATTCTGCAGTTAGGGTCAGTTGTAATTTGTACATGGGATTCTACCCTAGTAATTACTCTACAGTTAGGGTCAGTTGTATTTTACACATGGGAGTCTCCCCTAGTAATCACTCTGCAGTTAGGGTCAGTTGTATTTTACACATGGGATTCTACCCTAGTAATCACTCTGCAGTTAGGGTCAGTTGTATTTTACACAGCTCTGCCTCTTGTGAGTCAGACAGAAATTAGAACAGGTCAATTAAGGAGTCACACATAAATTAAAAGAGGTCAGTTAAGGTTAATCATCTGTGACATGAGGGGGTGGAGCTAGGAACTAAACCTTCTATTTAAGGGGTAAAAATAAAACATTTCAGAGCTTTACTGGAAAGGCTCACCCAGTCTTTGCTACAGTTTGCTGTAAGGGAAATATTAGTTTGCTTTTTATTTGTAGTATTTTGTATTATTTTATTGCCTTTTTCTATTTTGTATACTGCCATTTGTTTTCTTTACACTGTGTTTTACTTGTATTCTGCTTTTAACTGCATATTAAAACTTCAAAAGAGACCACAGTTCTGTCTCTTGTGAGTCAGACAGAAATTAGAACAGGTCAATTAAGGAGTCACACATAAGTTAGAAAAGGTCAGTTAAGGTTAATCATCTGTGAACTGAGAATGTGGAACTAGGAACTAAACCTTCTATTTAAGAGGCAAGATAAAACATTTCAGAGCTTTACTGGAAAGGCTCACCCAGACTCTGCTACAGTTTACTGTGAGGGAAAGATTAGTTTGCTTTTTATTTGTTGTACTTTGTATTACTTTACTGCCTTTTTCCATTTTGTATACTGTCATGTGTTTTCTTTAAAATGTGTTTTATTTGTATTCTGCTTTTAACTGCATATTAAAACTTGAAAAGAGACCACACCTCTGTCTCTTGTGAGTCAGACAGAAATTAGAACAGGTCAATTAAGGAGTCACACATACATTAGAAGAGGTTAGTTAAGGTTAATCATCTGTAAACTGAGGGGATGGAGCTAGGAACTAAACCTTCTATTTAAGATGCAAGATAAAATATTTCAGAGCTTAACTGGAAAGGCTCACCCAGACCCTGTTACAGTTTCCTGTGAGGGAAAGACTAGTTTGCTTTTTATTTGTTGTATTTTGTATTACTTTATTGCCTTTTTCTATTTTGTATACTGTCATTTGTTTTCTTTAAACTGTATTTTACTTGTATTCTGCTTTAAACTGCATATTAAAACTTGAAAAGAGACCACAGCTTGGTCTCTTGTGAGTCAGACAGAAATTAGAACAGGTCAATTAAGGAGTCACACATAAGTTAGAAGAGGTCAGTTAAGGTTAATCATCTGTGAATTGAGGGGGTGGAGCTAGGAACTAAACCTTCTATTTAAGAGGCAAGATAAAACATTTCAGAGCTTTACTGGAAAGGCTCACCCAGACTCTGCTACGGTTTGCTGTGAGGGAAAGATTAGTTTACTTTTTATTTGTTTTATTTTGTATTACTTTATTGCCTTTTTCTATTTTGTATACTACCATTTGTTTTCTTTAAACTGTGTTTTACTTGTATTCGGCTTTTAACTGCATATTAAAACTTGAAGAGAGACCACAGCTCTGTCTCTTGTGAGTCAGACAGACGTTTTTCCCAACCTCCCACCCAGTTACTATTGTGTTCTTAAACACCACTGTCTTTCTAGTTGCCTGCCCCTTATGTTAATTTGACCATATATCTCATTTCCTCTCTGCTTTAACTTGCTGGTGTGAGTAAGCACAAAATTATCATTTTGTGAAATCACTCCCTTTCAACTATTTAAATTTATTGGCCATCCTACTGTATTCCATACTGCCAGCATACAAGTGACCACCCCCTTTCAATCTTATCTTGCTGTTTTAAAAATAGTGGTTCTCCACTAAAACTTAACTTTTTAGACAGGTAAAACTTAAGTTACCTACTTTCACATCTAACCCCTCTAGTGCACACTGCAGTGTTTAGGATAAACCATTTTTTTCATCTTACCTTTAACCATCTATTGCAAGACCACCAGTTATTGGATAGCCAACATTCTGCCTCTCAGTAGTCATCTTGGTATTAGTGTTTCTGTTTTCTCCTGGTGAGAGAAGGAGTGCAGTTACATTATTTCCTGGAGACTGCTGATCACCAGAAAGCTTAACAACTGTTTTATAGGTGACAGCTTGGAATCTGTCCTTATATTCTGATCCTGGTGAGAGTAGGAGCAGAGTGCATTGATTCCTGACTCTTTCTGGTTGGAGAGTGAGTGTCTGTGCTTAACGTACCTGATTGGTCTGGTTGCTATTCGAGGCATCTACCAGAAAAAGGCTACAAGCCTGCAGACCCTTGCATCATCTGGGACAAGACTGTGGATCAACAAACAGGCCGTGGCCTGCTTCTCTTCCTGTGATTGGTGCTAACATTTTGCTTCTGGTGAGAGAAGAAGCAAAGGAGTAGTGTATCCCAACAGAGTGAAGCTGTACTGAAACCAGCATTAGTAGCAGCCAGGCAGTAGCCATTCATGTGACTCCCCTCTTTTCATCATTCTTGACAAGCTAATGCTTTATTTTTCAGAAGTACTGCTTGATTTCTTTATAACTTCAGAATATCTGTCTAAATACTTTATCCTTAAATTTTCAGGGTCTACGTATTAGTTTCCCCTCAAGTGACTGGCAGTGCTCTGTACAGCCTCAGACATGTTGAGTGACATTTTACCTATAAAAGGAATATATAAGGAAACAGCTTCAGTACTTAGTAATAATGACCATCCCTTCTGGCATGTCTAAATGTCAGTTCCTTGTACTTTCTCCTATTAACCTGGTGAACTTGGGCATTCTGAGGCAGTATAGCAACTGCCTCATGTACACAGACAACCCTCTCCTCTTACCTCGCAACACTCAGACTTGTGAGAGATGCACTTATATATCCAAATTGGAAGCCATGCACTCTCAAGCCAAGACCGGAATAGCTGGTCAAGAGGAGAAGGTCAACACTTGCACCACACCACATGCAACAAATAGCCTTCCAGAACACCCACCATCACAGCTCTCACATAAAAACACAAACCACATACCCACCTTTGCAAAGGATCTCAATAGAAATCTACCCAAACAGCAGAGACCTCCAAGGCAGAAATGCACTTGGCCACCACAACACAGCACAAACCACAGGACACATAGCTCACCTACACAGTGTGCCCCTTAACCTAAGCCCCTAAGGCAAAACAGCTTGCCCAATACACTAATCATAGGTGACTCGATAGTGAGGCAAACTGATGCCTCACTCACTAGGTTGAATAAGGAGAAGGTAACAGTCATCTGTCTATCAGGTGAAAGAAACCAACACATGACACACACACTCAGGTCATTCCACAACAAGTACAAGTATGACTCTGTCACTGTCTCAGGTCATTCACACCCACATGGACAGTGACAGAGTCATACTTGTACTCCACAACAAGTACAAGTACGACTCTCTCACTATTCATGTGGGTGTGAATGACCTGAGATGCACCTCCCTGGACTACATGAAAAGAGACATGGAGGAGCTCTCAGATTATGTGGCCCAGACAGGTAGGACCCTAGCCCTGAGCAGCATCCTACCATCGCCCAGAATGATATCGCAGTACAAGTAGAAAATGATTGATTTCAACAATTGGCTAAGTTTCTGGTGTCATTCTAAGGAGATCCAGTATCTGTCTGCTTAGGATGACATGATTGACAGCCTTGATGCTTTGCCAGAGATGGCCTCCATCTGTCTCCTCTGGGTTTCAGGATACTGTCTAAGGCTCTTGCCAAACCTATAGTGCCTTTTTTCAGCGATGTTCCAAAGAACAAATTACCACTGTACCAACTATAAATAAATGCAATCTGAGGGTCATGCTGCTCAATGCTAGAAGTCTAAATCTCAAAATGCACTTG
Source organism: Protopterus annectens (assembly GCF_019279795.1). Taxonomy (NCBI): domain Eukaryota; kingdom Metazoa; phylum Chordata; order Ceratodontiformes; family Protopteridae; genus Protopterus; species Protopterus annectens. The sequence goes on along the minus strand of NC_056744.1, from coordinate 86,111,298 downwards.
CTCGAAGCACTCCTCAAAATGGAACATCGACATTTGTGCTGTAACGGAGACCTGGTTTAAAGCAGCAGAAAGCACCCCTGCACTACCAGGCTATAACTCATTCCACACCTTTTGGCCCCAGAACATGGACTGAAGCTCCAAAGGTGGTGGTGTCTCCATACTCATAAAGGATATGCACACCTCCAGACTAGTAGACCAGCATAACTCAGCTGAGATACTTCAGGTACAACTAACATTGGGTAATACGGCGATTCAGGTCATAGCCTGCTATAGGTCCCCAACCATGTCACAAGACTCACTCCACATTCCTAAGCACCCTGGAAACTATTAGGGTCCAACCCATCATTCTCATACTAGGTGACTTCAACTACCCCTCCATCAACTGGGAAAACTACTCATGCACCAATACACTGGCCCAACACTTCCTGGAATTCATCAATTCCAATGCCCTGGACCAGCTCATTCTTACCCCCACTAGAGGAAGCAACATCCTTGGCCTGGTTATTACTAACATGGGCAACAGTTGCTCTACACCAATAGTCAATTCCTCCCTGGTTAGATCCGACCACAAACTAATCACCATGGAAATCCACATCTCACCCACACCCCCTCAAAGGTAACCACCATGAAAAACGTCTCCTAAGCTGACTTTGTGCTCCTAAAAACAGAGGTGGCTAACTTCACGGCACCCATATCAATGGAAAATAGATGCATGACTGCCGAATCATACACCAATGCACTGTGCAAACACATACATAAATGCATGGAACTAGCCATACCCAAAAGAACCAAGATGCTCTCCTCCAAAAAAAGGAAGCCAATCTGGTGGTCCCCTGCCATTAATAAACTCTACAACAGAAGGAAGAAAATGTTGCAGAAAATGGTGAAGTCCCAAGCCTGGGAAAAACCTCCTTATTAGCCTCAACAAAAAGTTGAGATCCCTCATCAAAACCTCTAAAGCCAGCCATGTAGGCAGAATTGTGTCAGACACTAAAAACAACCACAAACCCTTCTATAGTTATATCAAAAATCCCCACGGCAATACCCAGGTTTGCTCTGAGTTACTGCACAATGGTAGCTCCTATACTGAGCCAACAGATATTGCCAAAATACTGGTCGACAGATTCAGTGCCAACTTTACCCCTCCCCCCCGCAAAGGACCAATCACAATGCCAGAGGAATGACATGCACCCGGCATTACTGCAGCACAGGTTAAAGCTGCATTGACCAAGGCCAAGAAAACAGCTTCCATGGTACCCGGCAATATCCCTGGATGTGTTCTACATGAACTACAAAGTGAACTGGCACCACATCTGTGTGCCCTGTTAAAATCACATCCTCACCTCAGGTTTGTCCCTACTGAATAATGCACTGCTACAGTCAACCCTCTCCATAAAGGAGGAGCGACTACAGACCCTGGAAATTATCTCCCAATTAGCCTGAAGAGTCTGATATGTAAGGCTATGGGGTGCATCATCATGTACCGAATTAATAAGGATATAGGGAATCTCCAAACTCTAGATCCCACAATTAGGTTTTGGGAAATGCAGATCATGCCTGCTCAACCTGGTTGATTTCTTTGAGTCAGTCACCAGAGCTGTGAATGAAGGCAAGGCAGTTCATACAGCCTACCTTGATCTGGCCAAGGCCTTTGATACCATTCCCCACTAAGGAATTACTGATACACTCACCAAACTAGGCATCGACCCCTATATCACTAGGTGGGTTGCAAATTGGTTCACAGATTGAACCCACAGAGTGAAAGCAGTCTCCAAATCAGACTGCCGACCAGTCATGAGTGGAGTCCCACAGGGATCGGTCCTGCATCCTCTCTTGTTTGACATCAACTTCTCAGAAGTCCAGGCCAACATGGAGGGACTCTGGCTAACCAAGTTCACAGATGACTGCAAGCTGGGAGCCATTATTAACTCCTCAAGTGATGTAGTCATCCTACAGAAAAGCATCACTGAGACCAATGACTGGTTTTGAAACCATGGCCTTAAGCTTAATGCCAAAAAATACATCCTCATCCCTTTTGGGAAAAACTCAGTTTCCACTAATTACCACATTGATGGGAGCCCACTGAACACTGAAGGTGTTATAAGAGATCTGGGGACACAGGTTGATAGCAAACTCTCCTTCGACCACCACATTACCATTGTGGTCAGAAAGTGCTTCTATGTGGCACATCTCATTACCAAGAGGTTTTCATCCAGGAAGAAGGAGGTCATCATCTCGCTCTACTCTTCCCTCATTAGGCTAATCATCAAGTATAATGCCCCATTTGGCACATACCTCACTAGACAAATGGAACAGCTGGAAAGGCCACAAAGGTACCTCACAAATAGGATCCTAGGCCTTAAACACATGTCCGACATGGACAGACTAAAAAAACCTCCAGCTATTCTCTGTCTTATATCATCTACTAAGAGGTGATCTCTGCTTGACTTACAAAGCCATGTCCGACCCAGGTCTGTTAGAAATGCTACATCTAAAGAAATCCCAGTCCTCCACACCACATGCTCCAGAGACCTCAACCTCATTACCACAATCAAAAGAAAATGCTGGAGGGACAGGTTCATAACCCAGAGACTCCCCATGCTGTGGAACAGAACTTCCCATAAATGTCAAGCAGAGCATCTCACTGGCCCTCTTCAAGGGAAATCTTGAGAGGATGGGTAATAGAAAGTTCATCCCGGGGATCACTCCAGTGGCTCTACTTGACCGAGACACATATGACTAACATTGGGCAGCACTATGCCAGAGTTCTTCTATGGGCTAGGCTTGTAAAGGCTCCAGGCCCATTAGCCTAGCACACACCTATGAACCTACGAACATGGGACTCTCCCCTAGTAATCACTCTGCAGTTAGGGTCAGTTGTATTTTACACATAGGATTCTCCCCTGGTAATCACTCTGCAGTTAGGGTCAGTTGTATTTTACATACGGGATTGTACCCTAGTAATCACTCAGTAGTTAGGGTCAGTTGTATTTTACACATGGGACTGTACCCTAGTAATCATTCTGCAGTTAGGGTCAGTTGTATTTTACACATGGGATTCTACCCTAGTAATCACTCTGCAGTTAGGGTCAGTTGTATTTTACATATGGGATTGTACCCTAGTAATCACTCAGTAGTTAGGGTCAGTTGTATTTTACACATGGGACTGTACCCTAGTAATCACTCTGCAGTTAGGGTCAGTTGTATTTTTCACATGGGATTCTACCCTAGTAATCACTCTGCAGTTAGGGTCAGTTGCATTTTACAAATGGGATTCTACCCTAGTAATCGCTCTGCAATTAGGGCAGTTGTATTTTACACATGGGATTCTACCCTAGCAATCACTCTGCAGTTAGGGTCATTTGTATTTTATACATGGGATTCTACCCTAGTAATCACTCTGCAGTTAGGGTCAGTTGTACTTTACACATGGGATTCTACCTGAGAAATCACTCTGCAGTTAGGGTCAGTTGTATTTTACACATAGGATTCTCCCCTGGTAATCACTCTGCAGTTAGGGTCAGCTGAATTTTACACATGGAATTCTCTCCTAGTAATCACTCTGCAGTGAGGGTCAGTTGTATTTTACACATGGAATTATCCCCTAGCAATCACTCTGCAGTTAGAGCCAGTTGTATTTTACACATGGGATTCTCCCTTAGTAATCACTCTGCAGTTAAGGTCAGTTGTATTTTACACATGAGATTCTCCCCTAGTAATCACTCTGCAGTTAGGGTCAGTTGTATTTTACACATGGAATTCTCCCCTAGTAATCACTCTGCAGTTAGGGACAGTTGTATTTGAGACATGGGATTCCACCCTGGTAATCAGTCTGCAGTTAGGGTCAGTTTTATTTTACACATGGGACTCTACCCTAGTAATCACTCTGCAGTTAGGGTCAGTTGTATTTTACACATGGGATTCTACTCTAGCAATCCCTGTGCAGTTAGAGTAGTTGTATTTTACACATGGGATTGTCCCCTAGTAATCACTCTGCAGTTAGGGTCAGTTGTATTTTACACATGGGATTGTCCCCTAGTAATCACACTGCAGTTAGGGTCAGTTGTATTTTACACATGGGGTTCTACCCTAGTAATCTCTCTGCAGTTAGGGTCAGTTGTATTTTACACATGTGATTGTACCCTAGTAATCACTCTGCAGTTAGGGTCAGTTGTATTTTGCACATGGGATTCTACCCTAGTAATCACTCTGCAGTTAAGGTCAGTTGTATTTTACACATGGGGTTCTACCCTAGCAATCACTCTGCAGTTAGGGTCAGTTGTATTTTACATATGGGATTGTACCCTAGTAATCACTCAGTAGTTAGGGTCAGTTGTATTTTACACATGGGACTGTACCCTAGTAATCACTCTGCAGTTAGGGTCAGTTGTATTTTTCACATGGGATTCTACCCTAGTAATCACTCTGCAGTTAGGGTCAGTTGCATTTTACACATGGGATTCTACCCTAGTAATCACTCTGCAATTAGGGCAGTTGTATTTTACACATGGGATTCTACCCTAGCAATCACTCTGCAGTTAGGATCATTTGTATTTTATACATGGGATTCTACCCTAGTAATCACTCTGCAGTTAGGGTCAGTTGTACTTTACACATGGGATTCTACCTGAGAAATCACTCTGCAGTTAGGGTCAGTTGTATTTTACACATAGGATTCTCCCCTGGTAATCACTCTGCAGTTAGGGTCAGCTGAATTTTACACATGGAATTCTCTCCTAGTAATCACTCTGCAGTGAGGGTCAGTTGTATTTTACACATGGAATTATCCCCTAGCAATCACTCTGCAGTTAGAGCCAGTTGTATTTTACACATGGGATTCTCCCTTAGTAATCACTCTGCAGTTAAGGTCAGTTGTATTTTACACATGAGATTCTCCCCTAGTAATCACTCTGCAGTTAGGGTCAGTTGTATTTTACACATGGAATTCTCCCCTAGTAATCACTCTGCAGTTAGGGACAGTTGTATTTGAGACATGGGATTCTACCCTGGTAATCAGTCTGCAGTTAGGGTCAGTTGTATTTTACACATGGGATTCTACTCTAGCAATCCCTGTGCAGTTAGAGTAGTTGTATTTTACACATGGGATTGTCCCCTAGTAATCACTCTGCAGTTAGGGTCAGTTGTATTTTACGCATGGGATTGTCCCCTAGTAATCACACTGCAGTTAGGGTCAGTTGTATTTTACACATGGGATTCTACCCTAGTAATCTCTCTGCAGTTAGGGTCAGTTGTATTTTACACATGTGATTGTACCCTAGTAATCACTCTGCAGTTAGGGTCAGTTGTATTTTGCACATGGGATTCTACCCTAGTAATCACTCTGCAGTTAAGGTCAGTTGTATTTTACACATGGGGTTCTACCCTAGCAATCACTCTGCAGTTAGGGTCAGTTGTATTTTGCACATGGGATTCTACCCTAGTAATCACTCTGCAGTTAAGGTCAGTTGTATTTTACACATGGGGTTCTACCCTAGCAATCACTCTGCAGTTAGGGTCATTTATATTTTACACATGGGATTCTACCCTAGTAATCACTCTGCAGTTAGGGTCAGTTGTATTTTACACATGGGATTCTACCCTAGTAATCTCTCTGCAGTTAGGGTCAGTTGTATTTTACACATAGGATTCTATCCTAGTAATCACGCTGCAGTTAAGGTCAGTTGTATTTTACACATGGGGTTCTACCCTAGCAATCACTCTGCAGTTAGGGTCATTTATATTTTACACATGGGATTCTACCCTAGTAATCACTTTGTAGTTAGGGTCAGTTGTATTTTACACATGGGATTCTACCCTAGTAATCACTCTGCAGTTAAGGTCAGTTGTATTTTACACATGGGATTATCCCCTAGTAATCATTCTGCAGTTAGGGTCAGTTGTATTTTATACATGGGAGTCTACCCTCGTAATCACTCTGCAGTTAGGGTAATTTGTATTTTACACATGAGATTCTAACCTAGTAATCACTCTACAGATGTTCATTGTGTTACCCTGCTGCAGTCATCACACTTTGGTTATCCTGTCGTCAGGTGGTCCCGCAGTCGGCCGGAATTCGAAAGTCTTGGTCCGGCGTCTGTTGCTGTCGCTTCTTCCCTGACATCAGTGCGCCAGGGGTATATATAGTGCAACTGACGCCATTTTCTCCAGTCTTTCTTGCCGCACGGTGCCCGAAGCAGAAGCAGTTCGCAAGTGCCGGTCGGCCGACTCCTGATATTTTCGAATTCGAATTTCAGACCGAAGTCTTCTATAAAGCTACGTATCCCGTTGGAGAAACTTTTCTTGCCTCAGACCGATGTCAGAAAAAGTTAACAATTGTATTTCTTGTGGGAAGCAAATACCTCATAAGGATTTTCATTCTTATTGCATACCTTGCCTAGGCCCAGACCACGACGTCACTAGTTGTCATTTTTGTGCTAGGTTTAATAAGCGTACTATTAAAAGACGCTTTGATTTCGCATGACACTACTTCGGTAGAAAATTTAACTGCACTATGCCATCGGAGCAACCAACTACCGGCGTGCACAAAAAATGTAAGGATAAGGACAGACAGCCCAGGCCTAAGCCAGATTCTGAGGCCTCGGCTGGTCCGGTCTCCGGTTCTCCGGTCCTCAGTGAGGCTCCGACGCAGCCCCTAACTACCGCAGATCTGGAACCCGAGACCGCTTCGGAACTTTTGGCGGAATGTACCAGGCTGACACAGCCATTTTGTTCAGGCCCTACCGACGACATTGCTGAAAAAGATGCCGGTGCTGCAGAAACACCTTCAGTTTCTGAAGGCATTTTCAGACTGACGACGCTCACCAATAAAACGTATCCTAAGATGAAGACTCCTATTAGACCTAAAAGGACTGCACTTCAGTCCCCTGTTCAAGGCCTCATGCCTAAGAAACAGATGCTCAAAATGGCGGAAGATTTGATCTCTTTAATCAGGGGGTTCCCAGCCCCCTCCTGACAAAAGGCCTAGACAAGAGGAAGATTATGCATCCTCTGAACAAGTGTCCATTTCTTCAGACTCCTCTGAGGGCCAAGATTACTCCTTCTCCCCTTATGAAGATTTTGATGCTGAGGATTCCATTCCCTCAGCTTCTCCTCCTGAAGACTACTCCTTTGGGGAAACTTTACACACTATGAGGGAACATTTTCACTGGGAAGGTCAGGACTACTCTGACTCGAAGAAAAGGCTCAGAGAGTTTCTTTTGCTCCCCCAGCACAGACCACTTGCCATCCCACCAGTTTTAGACATTGTGGATGATGTTTACTTAGAATCCAGTTTGAACCCAGACTCTCTACCTCCTGCTCCGGCCAAGCCTGACAGATACTATAGAGTGCCTGATTCACACAAATTTCTTTATAAAAGCCCTGTTGCTGACCCAGAGACAATCTCCCAGGGTCCCGAAGGGGCTAAGGCTTCTATGGCTAAAAATCTTGTACCCTCTGAGAGGGATTCAAGAGCACTAGACAGGTGGGGGAAAAAGGTTTACACCTCAGCCACTCTAGCTATGAGGGCACTAAATTGCCAATTTCACATGCTAAAGTATCAGCAATTTTTAATCTCTCAGTTAAAACAAAAAATTACCACTCTCCCTCAACAGTCTGAATTGAAAGAAATCCAGGATTTGTTGCATGCAACTGAACAGGTGTGCAAACATACCTTACAATGTGGGTTTGATTCTTTGGAGGCCTCCTGCAGAGCAGCTGTCACTGGGTCTGTTATACGTAGGCATGCTTGGTTAAAGGAACAAACTCTGCCTGATCATGTTAAAGCAAAGCTTCTAGATTACAGCAGGATGTTCTTTTTGGAGTTAAAGCAGAAGAAGGATTAAAGAAAATGGAGGATAAGGCAAAATCTATGCAGACAGTCAAAGATTTCCTACAGGTACAGCCCCCTTGCTTCAACAGAAACTGGCCAACAAAAATTGGTCCTTTCCAGCTACTGACAGACCACAGAGGGGTAAATACAGACGTCCAAGAGGCAGAGGACAACCACAAGCCCAGTACAAACCTCGCCAATGGGGCACTGCAACACAGAAGGGAGGAGAAGACAGGCCCCAAACTACTAGAAGGCAAACTCAATGACTTGCACCTCATCCGGCCAAGCAACACTCTCTTGGCAGCCCCCTTGAGAGGAAAACTCGCACTTTTTTCAGACAACTGGCACATTGTCACAAAGGACAAATGGGTCCTAGACATAATTTCATGAGGATACAGATTCCACTTTCACACCTTGCCAATGAAAAGAGGAATGCCAAACCTGCCACAAAATCAATGGACAGAGGCACAAAAGCAAATTACAGCTCTCATGGACATGAGAGCCATTCAACTGGTACCTACTCGAGAGCAAGGTCAAGGATTTTACTCAAGACTCTTTCTAGTGCCCAGAAAGGACAATGCCTGGAGACCAATTCTGGACCTTTCAATTCTAAACACCTTCTTACAAGTACCCAAATTCAAGATGCTAACACTACAGCAGCTTCTTCCCATGTTGGGCAAGGAGGCATGGCTAGTAACGTTGGACCTCAAGGAGGCATACCTGCATGTCCCTATCAGACAAAGTTGCAGAAGATACCTCCGTTTCATTGCAGGTTCAACCCATTACCAATTCTCTGCACTGCCCTTTGGCTTATCTACTGCGCCCAGAGTCTTCACAAAATGCCTGGCAACAGTAATTGCATACTGCAGACAAAGAGGAATTCAAATATACCCATATCTGGATGACTGCCTCATCCAAGCAGAAAGCAAGGACATTCTCTTACATCATCTGGCTTTTGTAAAACATCTATTGAATTGCCTGGGGTACACAGTAAACGAAAAGAAGTCAAAACTAGTACCCTCACAAAACATGATATTCCTGGGTGCCAGCTTGAATACAATGGCCCAGAAGGCTTATCTGACGCCAGACAAACAACTACAACTGACTCAATATTTCAAAACAATGGCAACAAAGACCCAATTAACTGCAAGAAAAATTCTGCAGGCCTTGGGCTTCATGGCATCTTGCATACTACTAATACCATTTGCAAATCTGCATATGAGGAAATTACAGTGGTACCTAAAAAGCGTATGGTCTCAACACAGCCACAGCTTGGACACAATGATATCTCTCATTCCCTGCCTACAACAGGAGTTTCTGTGGTGGTCACAGGCATGTCACCTCAACAAGGGTCAGCCTTTCACCTTGCCCCCAGCCAGGCAAACTATGACAACAGATACATCAGACTACGCCTGGGGGGCACACATGGCAGGACAGTGCGTTTCAAGGCGTATGGACTGCAGATCAAAGGAGTCTGCACATCAATCAAAAAGAGATGCTAGCTGTACAGAAAGCTCTGACAGCCTTCAAGAATCTATTACATCCAGGACAACTTACAATAAAGACGGACAACACCACAGTAATGTGGTACATAAACAAACAAGGGGGTACTCACTCCTACCCTCTATGCAGGCAAGCAATGACCTTATGGAACACAGCTCTGGCTTACCAAGTTCAGTTACAAGCTCAATTCCTGCCAGGAAAGAAGAACACATTGGCAGACGACCTCAGCAGAAACATCATGGATCCCCACGAGTGGAAACTAGATCCACAAGTATTTACAATTATAACTCAAAAATGGGGCCTTCCAGACATAGACCTGTTTGCCAGTCCTCAAAACTATCAACTAACAAAATTTTGTACAAGGACACTTCACCATCAAGCTTGGAAAGTGGACGCACCATCTTTCAGTTGGAAAAACCTGACAGTATATGCCTTCCCTCCATTGCCTCTCCTCACAAAGGTGCTTCTGAAAGTCAAAAAGGAGAAACCACGACTGATTCTCATAGCCCCAGACTGGCCACGCCAGCACCGGTACCCACTACTGAGGAATATGGCCCAGGGCCCACCTTGGATCTTACCACAAATTACCCATTTGCTCACACAGCAAAACAATCAGATTCTTCACAGCCAGCTCAAAACCTTAAATCTGACTGCATGGCAAATCACCTAAGCATCCAGCCAGCTCCTCTTTCCCAAGCAGTTATGGATGTTATTCTGGAAGCTAGGAGGCCAAGCACCAGGAAGGCTTATTCGGACAAATGGAAAAGGTTTTGTGCCTGGAACCAAACTAAAGGCCAAGACACATTTCAGCCTCACATCCTTCAGTATTTAACTGAGATGTTGCACAAAGGACTTTCTTTCTCCTCCATTAAAATCCACGCTTCAGCTATTTCAGCACACTACAACACAGATCCACCCTTATTTTTGCATCCACTTCTAAGGCAGTTCCTCAGAGGGGCAAAAAACATTTGGCCCCCCTGGAGAGCACCTACACCGACATGGGACCTCAATTTTGTTCTGGAAAAACTAACGCTACCTCCCTTTGAACCAGCTTTTTCTGTGGATCTTCAGTTCCTATCATGGAAGACTGCCCTGCTACTAGCAATAACCTCAGCTAGAAGAGTCTCAGAGCTGCAGGCACTAATGGCAGTGGAACCTTTCCTCATTTTTCATCAAGACAGAGTTTCTCTATGAACTAATCCTTCCTTTATGCCTAAGGTGGTTTCCAGTGTGGCTTTAAATCAAACCATCCACTTACCCACCTTCTTCCCAAATCCACAGAACAAAGATGAGAGACTCCTGCATTCCTTGGACATTCACAGGCAACTTCGTTACTACTTGGACAAAACTAAGGCTTTCAGAAAATCTGACCAGCTCTTTGTATCCTATGCTACAGCTTCACAAGGGAAGGCTATATCAAAACAAACCATTTCCAAATGGATAGGACATTGCATACATTTCTGCTATACCCATCATGGAAAACCAGTTCCTGTTACCATTAGGCCCCACTCTACCAGGGCAACAGCTACATCTACAGCCTTTCTCAGGGGGGTTCCAACCAAGGAGATTTTGGAAGCTGCAACTTGGAGTTCAGTACACATCTTTACCAAACACTATCACTTACCCTTTACTCTAAGACTAGGGCGGGCTTCGCCACTGCAGTTCTGCAGGGCCTTCTAGCCTCCTCTAACCCTCTATGATTCCTCCACCCATCCTTAGCTTTGGAATTCTACCCAAGTGTGATGACTGCAGCAGGGTAACACGATGAACATAGTACAGTTTTGTACCTACCATAAATGTAGATGTTCGAGTGTACACCCTGCTGCAGTCCAGGTTACCCTCCCTCCATCCCCTCTGATCTAATTGGCTAAATCTCTACAATGCCTTCCTGATATATTTGCTTATAGCTGGAGGAATTTTGTGTTTGTGCAAAATTTACTCAATTTGGTACTAATTACTGACCACCTTTTTGGGGACACCTGACATCTGGGGCAAGAAAAACTGAAGAAAATGGCATCGGTTGCACTATATATACCCCTGATGCATTGACATCAGGGAAGAAGCGACAGCAACCAACGCCGGACCAAGACTTTGGAATTCCGGCTGACTGTGGGACCACCTGATGACAGGATAACCCAAGTGTGATGACTGCAGCAGGGTGTACACTCGAACATCTACATTTATGGTAGGTACAAAACTGTACTTTAAGGTCAGTTGTATTTTATACATGGGATTCTACTCTAGTAATCACTCTGCAGTTAGGGTCAGTTGCATTTTACACATGGGTCTGTCCCCCCATAGTAATCACTCTGCAGTTAGGGTCAGTTGTATTTTACACATGGGATTCTACCCTAATAATCACTCTGCAATTAGGGCAGTTGTATTTTACACATGGGATTCTACCCTAGCAATCACTCTGCAGTTAGGGTCATTTGTATTTTACACATGGGATTCTACCCTAGCAATCACTCTGCAGTTAGGGTCAGTTGTATTTTACACATGGGATTCTACCCTAGTAATCTCTCTGCAGTTAGGGTCAGTTGTATTTTACACATAGGATTCTCCCCTGGTAATCACTCTGCAATTAGGGTCAGTTGTATTTTACACATGGGATTGTACCCTAGTAATCACTCTGCAGTTAAGGTCAGTTGTATTTTACACATGTGATTGTACCCTAGTAATCACTCTGCAGTTAGGGTCAGTTGTATTTTACACATGGGATTCTACCCTAGTAATCACTCTGCAGTTAAGGTCAGTTGTATTTTACACATGGGATTCTACCCTAGCAATCACTCTGCAGTTAGGGTCATTTATATTTTACACATGGGATTCTACCCTAGTAATCACTTTGTAGTTAGGGTCAGTTGTATTTTATACATGGGATTCTACCGTAGTAATCACTCTGCAGCTAGGGTCAGTTGTTTTTTATGCATGGGATTCTACCTTAGTAATCACTCTACAGTTAGGGTCAGTTGTATTTTACACATGGGATTCTACCCTAGTGGTCACTCTGCAGTTAGGGTCAGTTGTATTTTACACATGGGATTCTACCCTAGTAATCACTCTGCAGTTAGGGTCATTTGTATTTTACACCAAACACAAGGAGGATCTGCTGGTGAACAGAAACAAATAAAGCCAAAAACCAGCACCAGGGAAAAAGGCCAATGAATATCCGATAAATACCAAGTGGTAGTAGAACAAAGCACGCCTAGATGTAAAAAATTCTCCTTTTATTAACGCAGACAATTCTCCCAATTCAACACGTTTTCGTTGCTGAATGCAACTTCTTCAGATAACACAAAAAACATTTTGCATCATTTATATACAGAAGTAATCAGCCATCTGTTGTATCAATTAACAAATAAAGCAACAAGCCTAAAATTCTATACTGCAAAGTTGTATAGAAATCTGATAGATAGTAAAATAGCATATGCTGCCACGAATAGATATAAAAAATGTCATAATAAATACATTTTATTGTATAAATCATACAGTGGTGTGTCAAAGTTTTGATTAAAATCAAGCAATACCCTTATATTCATGTTGAAAATATGTATATAATATTAAGGATACATTAAAATAATTATATAAAAACATATATGTATAGTATATTTAGGCTGAAATAGCCTTTAATTTTAAAATAGGCTTGATGGATATATAGTCATTCAAGCCTGTTTTTTTTTATTTGATTCCAGGGAAATTTGCCAAAAAGTCTCCCTTTGCTCCAACCTGGCCTGCCAAGGCCCTCCCCTAGGATCTTTGTGGATACTTTCCAAAACAAAAAATTTATATCTAGCTGTGGGGCATATAAGTGTATGTTTGTACAAGGCATTGTTGTTGTTTTCTTTTTGTACATCATACATATGTTCAGAATCCTGCTTTGAGACTTCGCTCAGTTTTGCCCACATAATATGCTGGACATTGAATGCATATAGCTAGATATATAACTCGTTGGCTGTTACAATTATAATATGCCCTAGCTTTGATCACTCTATTCAAGGCTGAAAGGGTTACTTGTTCATCATGTAGGATGTGGGAACATTGTACACAAGTCCCACATCTATAAGTACCCTTACATATGCGAGCAGATTTATTCTGGGTAGGGGCATGTTCTAACATACTTTTTATATTTTTCCCTTTACGATAAACTGTTCTCATTCTTTTGCCGTGCAAATTGGGCAAATCAGTAATTTCCATGAATGTATCCCACTCTTGGGAGATAATATCCCTGATGTGACTTGAATTGGTACTGTATTGTGTAATAAAGGCATGCTGGAATTCTGAATTATTGTCATTTGTATCCTGGCCCTGAGAAGTAATCCCTAGACCTAGTATAGGGGTATATTTGTCCCTTCTACCAGCTATCACCTGGTCCTTGATGTTGTTAATGAAGTCCTCCGGGTAGCCTCTATCCTGAAACATGGTACTCAATTTTTGACATTCTAACAAGAAGTCTTCATCGTCAGAGGTCATCCGTGATATTCTAACGAATTGCCCCTTGACGATACCCCTTTTTTGGTACATAGGGTGTAAACTTCTAAAGTGAATGTAGCTATTGGAGAATGTAGGCTTTCTGTAAACAGTAGATTTAAACCCTCCTTGTCTGTCCACACTAAGCAGGACATCCAAGTATTCTACCCTATTCTCGTGAATTTGGTACGTAAATGTAAGAAAGTCTGTCGTGGAGGCCAAGTAATCCATAAATTCCTGAATAAGATAATCTGGCCCTGTCCAAAAAATACAGATGTCGTCTAGAAACCTGTAATAAGCAACCCAGTATTGTTTATAAAGACTGTTGAATACAAATTTACTCTCCCAAATAGAGAGAATGATATCAGCATATGTGGGGGCACAATTGGCCCCCATAACAACCCCAGAGGTTTGCTTATAGTATTCACCTGCAAAGTGAATAAAATTGTAATACAATACTAGTTTCATAAGGTTCATGATCAAAAAATTATCCCGATGGTTAGCTTTGGAGCAAGATGTAAGTGCTTCATCTAACCATAGCAGACCTGTTTCATGTGGAATTACCGAAAACAGGTCCACTACATCTATGGTTAGGAATTTTAGATTAGGTACCATTAAGTCAGGGGTTACCTGTTTCAGGAATTCCCACGAATCTTTGAGAAGGTGGTTAGTTTTAGGCCACAATTTCTTAAACTTATAATCCAGATACTTGGAAATAGTGGAAATCTTAGAGCCTTGGGCTGCAACAATAGGTCTTAAAGGAGGGTCATACATATTTTTGTGGACCTTGGGTATTCCAAAAATGGAAGGTACCCTTGGTTCTGCATTGTGTAAAAAAAACATAAATACTTTGATCTATAACTCCAGTGTCCAAAAGATGTTTTATAGCTAAATCTATTCTTTTGTAAGCTATATTAATTTCATTAAGTGAAACTGTAGTGTATCTAGAATGGTTGTTGAGTATACTATTCATTTTGCCTTCATAAAAAACCTGGTCCATGATGACCATCCCCCCTCCCTTGTCCGGCTCCATTATTCTGATACTTGTGTCCTGCCTCAAAGTTTCCAAAAGTTGCTTTTCGGGAAGGGATAAGTTGCACACAAATCTAGTATGTTTACTATGATTCCTAATCTTTTGTTCTATTCTCATTTCAAGATTTTTTAGTTGAGGATGAAGTGGAGGGTTGAAAGTATTAGTTCTATGCGGATAGTCTTGCCTATTGGAATCACTATGACCCATGAGATTCTCCAAGTTGAGTTTTCTAATAAATAACTTCAAATCAACTATAACTTGTGTCACATTACTACTCCTACTAGGGATATATTTGAGTCCTTTAGTGAATAATTCAAAAAAAGTATCAGTAATGTGTAAATGGCTATAATTGTAAATAGAAAAGCCACCTTTTTTACATATGATGTAAGGAAATTCACCGTCATTAACAGCACTGTGAACTATCTCAATAGTGCCTGTTGTCTCATGTAGAGTGTTCCCTAAAACTTCTTCATGTTGTTCCTCATATTCCCCCTGTGTGGGGGACATTCGGGGGAAAAAGGCTGAGGAGTTTTCCGTTGGTTACGAATCCTTTCGGATCTCCTGGGAAGTGGGTCAGCTGCCCATTCATCGAACCTGTCCCCGCCTTGTTCATGTTCATGTAATGACTGTCCTGAATGAGGTACTGATCTATATACTTTTTGGGTATACACTTGGAGAGAAGGTGGTGTAGGGTATTGGCAACCTTCACTGTATTCTCTAATATCCCTCTGCAATTTTTTGTATTTTCTTTTTACAATGACATCACATTTAATATCAATGTCTTGCCTGATTTTATAGTACTTCTTTTTAGCTTCTTCAACCTGAAACAAAAGATCAGAAGTCACAGCTTCATTATATTTTTGGATATCCTTGTCTAATAACAAAATCTCTTTTTCGTTGTTTATGATAATGGCCTGCACAATTGCTAGCCCACAATTGTCGAATGCATTAACCAGTTCTTTATGAAAATCACTGTCTTTAATAACATTGTTGGGATACTTATGTATCCTAAGACCCTTAGGTACTAGTCGCTTGTTCAAACACTCATTTAGGTACATATTATCTAAGTTTAGACTACGGTACCTATACAGAGAAGTCTCGAGTGCCCCCATGGAGTCTTGGAAGGTGGAATTCCTTTCGTTCGCCTGTACGTGATTTCCGTGAGTGGCGAGAGAAGGTATGTCCTTGTACCACTCTTGGAACGTAGAAGCCGGCATGTGGTTTAGCCCCGTTTCTTCTGAGGACCTCGAGCCTTGTTCATTCCCCTTTTGCAAGAGGACCGGCGTTCTTCAAAAATCCGTCGAAGTAGGATGACGTCCGTCACCCAGAAATGGTGATCCTCTTAGATCTGAAGCGCCAGCAATAACTGGCAAGCCATGACCATCCAAATTAGCAAAGTGTGCAGGTTTCGACAAAACCTGCTGCAAACCCTTCCCTAAGGGCACCAGAATGTCAATAAGTTCACTCAATTGTCCGGAAAGCTTGCGTATTTTGCCCACCTCAGAGCGAAATGAAGTAGTACGGATATCGGCAATGGAAGTTTCCCCCAATTCCTCCATAATAGTACAAAACACCAAACACAAGGAGGATCTGCTGGTGAACAGAAACAAATAAAGCCAAAAACCAGCACCAGGGAAAAAGGCCAATGAATATCCGATAAATACCAAGTGGTAGTAGAACATAGAACATATTCATTGGCCTTTTTCCCTGGTGCTGGTTTTTGGCTTTATTCATTTGTATTTTACACATGGGATTCTACCCTAGTAATCACTCTGCAGTTAAGGTCAGTTGTATTTTATACATGGGATTCTACTCTAGTAATTACTCTGCAGTTAGGGTCAGTTGTTTTTTATGCATGGGATTCTACCCTAGTAATCACTCTGCAATTAGTGCAGTTGTATTTTACACATGGGATTCTACCCTAGCAATCACTCTGCAGTTAGGGTCATTTGCATTTTACACATGGGATTCTACCCTAGTAATCACTTTGCAGTTAGGGTCAGTTGTATTTTATACATGGGATTCTACCCTAGTAATCACTCTGCAGTTAGGGTCAGTTGTATTTTGCACATGGGATTCTACCCTATTAATCACTCTGCAGTTAGAGCAGTTGTATTCTACACATGGGATTCTACCCTAGTAACCACTCCGCAGTTAGGGTCATTTGTATTTTACACATGGGATTCTACCCTAGTAATCACTCTGCATTTAAGGTCAGTTGTATTTTATACATGGGATTCTACTCTAGTAATCACTCTGCAATTAGGGTCAGTTTTTTTTTATGCATGGGATTCTACCCTAGTAATCACTGCAGTTAGGGTCAGTTGTATTTTACACATGAGATTCTACCCTAGTAGTCACTCTGCAATTAGGGCAGTTGTATTTTACACATGGGATTCTACCCTAGCAATCACTCTGCAGTTAGGGTCATTTGTATTTTACACATGGGATTCTACCCTAGTAATAACTTTGCAGTTAAGGTCAGTTTTATTTTATACATGGGATTCTACCCTAGTAATCACTCTGCAGTTAGGGTCAGTGGTATTTTACACATGGGATTCTACCCTGGTAATCACTCTGCAGTTAGGGTCAGTTGTAGTTTACACATGATATTGTACCCTAGTAATCACTCTGCAGTTAGAGTCAGCTGTATTTTACACATGGGATTGTACCCTAGTAATCACTTTGCAGTTAGGGTCAGTTGTATTTTACACATAGGATTCTCCCCTAGTAATCACTCTGCAGTTAAGGTCAGTTGTATTTTACACATGGGGTTCTACCCTAGTAATCGCTCTGCAGTTAGGATCATTTGTATTTTACACATGGGATTCTACCCTAGTAATCACTCTGCAGTTAAGGTCAGTTGTATTTTATACATGGGATTCTACTCCAGTAATCACTCTGCAGTTAGGGTCAGTTGTTTTTTATGCATGGGATTCTACCCTAGTAATCACTCTGCAGTTAGGGTCAGTTGTATTTTACACATGGGAGTCTACCCTAGGCATCACTCTGCAATCAGGACAGTTGTATTTTATGCATGGGATTCTACCCTAGCAATCACTCTGCAGTTAGGGTAATTTGTATTTTACACATGGGATTCTGCCCTAGTAATCACTCTGCAGTTAGGGTCTGTTGTATTTTACACATGGAATTCTACTATAGTAATCACTCTACTTTTAGGGTCAGTTGTATTTTACACATTGAATTCTCCCCTAGAAATCATTCTGAAGTTAGGGTCAGTTGCATTTTACACATGGGTCTGTCCCCCCGTAGTAATCACTCTGCAGTTAGGGTCAGTTGTATTTTACACATGGGATTGTTCCCTAGTAATCACTCTGCAGTTATGGTCAGTTGTATTTTACACATGGGACTGCAGTTAGGGTCGGTTGTATTTTACACATGGGATTCTCATATGTTCATAGGTAGGTAGTAGGCTATTGGCCCTAGGGCCTATATAAGCCTAGCCAAATGGTACCCTGGCTTTTGAAATCCAAGAAAATTATTTTCCTGTGCCCCTGTCAAGCAGAACCACAGAAGTGATCCCCAGGGAGAATTTCCTATCTCCCATCCAATCAGCAAGATTTTTCTTCAAGAGTGCTAATGAGGAGCTTTGTTTGATATAGAGTTTGTTCCAGAGTATGGGAAGTCTCTGGGACAGGAATCTATCCCTCAAGCATGTTCTGTTTATTGTGGTGACAAGGTTTAGGTTCCTAGAGCATGTAGCTCAGAGAGATTGTGATTTCTTTAAGTGGAGCATGTCCAACTGCTCTGGGTTTGACATAGCTTTGTATGTTAAGCAGAGATCGCCTCTGAGTAGGCAATATGTGACAGAGTAAAGCTGAAGTTTTTTGAGACAGTATGCATAGGGCATCTGTTTGAGACTGGTAATCCTCTTTGTGAGGTATTTTTGCGGCCTTTCCAGTTGTTGTAGATGTCTTGTGAGGTACATACCAAAAGGGGCGTTGTACTCTATAATGGGTCTAATGAGTGATGAGTAGAGGGGAACAATGACCTCTTTTTTCCTGGATGAGAAACCTTTTGTGATGAGGTGTACCACATAGAAGGATTTCCTGACTACTGTGGTGATGTGATTATCAAAGGAGAGACTACTGTCCACCTGTGCCCCAAGGTCTCATCACACTTTTGGTGTTAAGTAGACTACTTCCTATGTGGTAGTTCATGGGTACAGAATTTTTACCAAAAGGGATGACAATGCACTTTTTGGCACTCAGCATGAAGGCATGGCTTTGACACCAGGCATCTGTCTCAGTGAGGCCCTTTTGTAGGATGTCCACATCGTTAGGAGTTTTGATTATGGCTCCTAGTTTGCAGTCATCTGCGAACTTTGTTAGCCAAAGACCTTCTGTGTTAGCCTGTACTTTAGAGAAGTAGATACCAAACAGGAGAAGACACAGGACTGAACCCTGTGGTACTCCACTTGTCACTGATCTGAAGTTGGATTTAGAGTCTGCTAATTTCACAGTGTGGGTTCTGCCAGTGAGCCAGTTGGGAACCCATCTTGTGACATAGGGATTTATACCTAGTTTAGTGAGTTTATCTATAATTCCAGAGTGGGGGATGGCGTCAAAAGCCTTGGCGAGATCTAGATAGGCTGTGTGAACCACCTTACCCTCATCTACAGCTTTGGTGACCGCTTCAAAGAAGTCTATCAGGTTTAGGAGACATGATCTGCCTTTTACAAACTCGAACTGGGTAGGGTCCAGAGTTTGGAGATTACCAATGTCATTGTTTATAAGTTCCATGATGATACATTCCATAGCCTTGCAGACCAGGCTCGTCAGGCTAATGGGGCGGTAGTTCCTGGGGTCCATGGTGGCTCCCCCTTTGTGGAGTGAGATAACCCTTGCTGTGTGCCATTCAGTGGGCACAAAGCCTGAGGTGAGGCTATGATTGAACATGGTACTTAGTTGGGGTGCCAGTTCATTTTGTAGTTCATGTAGCATACAGCCTCGGATGTTGTCAGGTCCCATGGATGCTGTGTTCTTGGCTTTGGAGAGTGTGTTTTTTACCTGTGCAGCCATGATTACAGGAACTTTGCATTCTTCCGGTATACAGATGGGCCTTTTAGGGGGTGAGAGAGGGGTAAGTTAGCACTGAACCTATCTGCCAGGATGTTGGCAATATCAGTTGGTTCTGTATATTTAGTGCCATTGTGCTGTAACTCAGAGCAGATCTGAGTGTTGCCATTGAGATTCAAGACATAGCTATAGAATGCTTTGTGGTTGTCTTTAGAATCAGTGGTGATTTTGTTTTTGTAACTAGCTTTGGAGGATTTTATGAGGGATCTCAGCTTCTTACTGACGCTGACTATGAAGTCCCTCCAATCATGGGATTTTACTCTTTTTTGCAACAGTTTCTTTTTTCTGTTGTAGAGTTTGATTATGGCAGGGGACCACCAGATTGGCTTCCTTTTTATGGAGGACAGCATCTTGGTTCTGTTAGGGATTGCGCAATCCATGCACTCGTGTAAGTGCTTATAAAGTGCATTTGTATAGGATTCAACAGTCGTACCTCTACTGTCTGTTAGCATGGGTGTCATGAAGTTTGCCACTTCTGTCTTAAGAAGCATGAAGTTGGCTTTGGAGAAATTTTTTTACGGTGGTTTCCCTAATGGAGGGTGGGATGTGGATGTCTAGGGTGATTAGCTTGTGGTCGGATCTGACCAATGAGGAATTGACCTCTGGTGTGGAACACCAGTTGCCCATGTTGGTAAAGATCAGGTCTAGGATATTGCTGCCCCTGGTGGGGGTGTGAATAAGTTAATCCAAGGTGCTGGAATTTATGAATTCCAGAAAACGTTGAGTACAATAGTTGGTACATGAGTAGTTTTCCCAGTTAATGGTGGGCTAGTTGAAATCGCCCATTATTAGGGTGTTAGGTTGTACCCTAATATTTTCCAGTGTATCAAGAAATGAGGAGTGGGAATCCTGGGGCATGGTGGGGGATCTGTAGCAAGCTACAATTTCTATTGCGGTCTTGCCCAGAGTTAGTTGCACTCGGATAATCTCGGATGCATTATGCTGAGCAACTAGCCTGGAGGTATGGATATCCTTAATAAATATGGACACGCCTCCACCTTTAGTGGTTCGGTCCAGGTTAGGTGGCTGAAAGGTATGATATGAATTATAGCCTGGTAATGCAGGGGAACTCTCTGAAGCCTTGAACCCAGTCTCTGTCACTACACAGATGTCAATGTTCTCCATTTTAAGGAGTGCCTCAAGTGAGTGCATTTTGAGGTTTAGACTTCTAGCATTAAGTAGCATTACCCTCAGATTTTGCTTGCTTGTACCTGTTAAGGTGGTGAATTTGTCATTTGAACCTTGCCTAAAAAAGGCAATATAGTGGTGGCAAGAGCCTTAGCCAGTATACAGAATCCCAAGAGCGACAGGTGCAGGCCATCTCTGGCAAAGCCTCATGGTTTGTCGATCATGTCATCCCAGGCAGACAGATACTGGATCCCCTTAGAATGACACCAGAAGCTTAGCCAATTGTTGAAGTCAGTAATTTTGTCCTTGTATTGTGATATCATTCTGGGTGATGGCAGGATGCTACTCAGGGCTAGGGTCATATCTGTCTGGGCTAAAAGACTGGGCAGCTCCTCCATGTCTCTTTTCATGTAGTCCAGGGAAGTACGTCTCAGGTCATTCACACCAACATGAACAAAGACAGAGATATATTTGTACTTGTTGTGGAGTGACCTGAATGCGTGCATTATGTGGCAGATCCTGGCACCTGACAGGCAGCTGACAGTAACTTTCTCCTTGTTTAGCCTGGTGAGTGGAACATCAGTGTGCCTGACTATAGAGTCACCTATGATTAAAGTGTTGGGTATGTTGTTAATCATATGGGCTGTGGTTGAGTGGCACACTGAGTTTGTGGGCTATGTGCCATTTGGGTTGTCTTGGGGGCTGGAAGTTGCTTACGTTTCTGCTTTGGAGGGCCCTGTTGCTTGGGTAGATTTTTATTGAGAGCCTCCGTGAATGTAGGTGTATGTTTTGTGTTTCTATGTGTGTGTTTTGGTGGTGTAGGTTTTGAGGGACTGTGTGATGAGTGCGGTGTGGTGCAAGTGTTTACTTTCTCCTCTTGACTGTCAAGTCCAGTCTTGGGTGAAGAGAGCTTTGCTTCCAGTTTGGCTATATAAGTGCATCTCTCACAGGTTGTAGTGTTGGGTGGTAGGAGGAGAGGGTTGTCTGTGTACATGAGGCAATTGCTGCATTGCCCCAAAATGCCCAGATGCATCAGGTAGACAGGAGAAAACACCAGAAGCTGACCCTTAGACATGCCTGGATAGGTGCTTATTTATTAAGTACTAAAAACTGTTTTCCTCTAGACAAGTGAGGAAAGTTGAGTGCTGTAGTAATTTGTAGCTTATTTAGTGCTTACAATGAGTTCTGAACAAGTGTTGAGCTCAACGAAACAGATTTGAGTGCCAAAACTAGAAAACTGGCTAGTTCTAAGAAACAAAATTAATCTAGAAGGCTTCCTCCAACACAGAAAGGTTTGGGAGCTCAGAAGCTTTCAAACAGTCCTGGATACAGCAAGTCTGTATCTGGACTAGATGACTTACAGGAAAGGCAGGAAACAAGCTTAGAAAATTTTTTTTTGTTTGTTTGTTTTTTTGTTTTGTTTTTGTAAAGTGGAAAGGGGAAAGGAGCAGAAACTAACTGGGTCAAGTATTCTCCCTGGAATAGGTAGAATGAGGTAATGATACTAGATCGGGAGGAGTGTCCCAGATCAAATTTACAGTAGGGGCGGGCAACTGCAAAGTCACAAAAATCAGAACAAATAAACCCAACCAGATGCTTAACAATTGTAGAACATTTCTAGTTAATACCTTACACACAGTGAAACTAGCTAGAAAAGTATATGCAGACATTAAAAGTGCTATAAATAACTCATAAAAATAAGCAAAAAACAGGATACTTAATGTTATCTATCAAAGATGAGTTGGGCTCAGTGCCCTTCCTCTGATTAGCTCAGTGTGAAATGCTAGAAACACTCACAAGTGAACTTCTTAAGCAACAAAGTTGAAACCTGAAACAACTTTAAAAAAAGCTTGAAAGAACCATTGAGGTACTTACTCCAAACCGTAGTTCAGGTAAACCCAATCAGCCAATGACTATAAACAATTCACTCTCACTGAAATGCTATACTGGCTTTGGCTAAACTATGATCGCCTGGAACTTGTGCTCAGACACGCAGCCTCTAGTAACAAACAACTAGGCCTAAAACACTAGCCTAAATATGGACAATGCTACACTACCCACACTACTTAGGTAGAAAAAAACTGCAGAAATGTTTAAACAGATAAAAGAGCAGGAGACTCTAGAAAATGCTTTTAACTGCAAACAAGTTATATGATGCACTCTGCAGTTAGGGTCAATTGTACTTTACACATGGGATTCTACCCTAGTAATAGCTCTGCAGTTAGGGTCAGTTGTATTTTACACATGGGACTCTACCCTAGTAATCACTCTGCAGTTAGGGTCAGTTGTATTTTGCACATGGTCTGCAGTTAGGGTCAGTTGTATTTTACACATGGGATTCTACCCTAGTAATCACTTTGCAGTTAGGGTCAGTTGTATTTTACACATGGGATTATAAACTAGTAATCACTCCGCAGTTAGGGTCAGTTGTATTTTACACAGGGGATTCTACCCTAGTAATCACTCTGCAGTTAGGGTCAGTTGTATTTTACACATGGGATTCTACCCTCGTAATCACTCTGCAATTATGGTCAGTTGTATTTTACACATGAGATTGTTCTGTAGTAATCACTCTGCAGTTAGGGTCAGTTGTATTTTGTACATGGTATTCTCGCCTAGTAATCACTCTGCAGTTAGGGTCAGTTGTATTTTACACATGGGATTCTACCATAGTAGTCACTCTACAGTTAGGGTCAGTTGTATTTTACACATGGGATTCTCCCCTAGTAATCACTCTGCAGTTAGGGTCAGTTGTATTTTACACATGGGATTCTACCATAGTAATCACTCTACAGTTAGGGTCAGTTGTATTTTATACATGGGAGTCTACCCTAGTAATCACTCTGCAGTTAGGGTCAGTTGTATTTTACACATGGGATTCTCCCCTAGTAATCACTCTGCAGTTAGGGTCAGTTGTATTTTACACATGGGATTATCCCCTAGTAATCTCTCTGCAGTTAGGGTCAGTTGAATTTTACACATGAGATTCTACCCTAGTAATCACTCTGCAGTTAGGGTCAGTTGTATTTTACACATGGGATTCTACCCTAGCAATCACTCTGAAGTTAGGGTCAGTTGTATTTTACACATGGGATTCTCCCCTAGTAATCACTCTGCAGTTAGGGTCAGTTGTATTTTACACATGAGATTCTACCATAGTAATCACGCTACAGTTAGGGTCAGTTGCATTTTACACATGGGATTCTCCTCCAGTAATCACTCTGCAGTTAGGGTCAGTTGTATTTTATACATGGGATTCTACTCTAGTAATCACTCTGCAGTGAGGGTCAGTTGTATTTTACACACAGGATTCTCCCCTGGTAATCACGCTGCAGTTAGGGTCAGTTGTATTTTACACACGGGATTGTACCCTAGTAATTACTCTGCAGTTAGGGTCAGTTGTATTTTACACACGGGATTCTACCATAGTAATCACTACAGTTAGGGTCAGTTGTATTTTATACATGGGATTCTACCCTAGTAATCACTCTGCAGTTAGGGTCAGCTGTATTTTACACATGGGATTCCACCCTAGTAATCACTCTGCAGTTAGGGTCAGTTGTATTTTATACATGGGATTCTCCCCTAGTAATCACTCTGCAGTTAGGGTCAGTTGTATTTTACACATAGGATTCTACCATAGTAATCACTCTGCAGTTAGGGTCAGTTGTATTTTACACATGGGATTCTACCATAGTAATCACTCTACAGTTAGGGTCAGTTTTATTTTATACATGGGAGTCTACCCTAGTAATCACTCTGCAGTTAGGGTCAGTTGTATTTTACACATGGGATTCTACCCTAGTAATCACTCTGCAGTTAGGGTCAGTTGTATTTTACACATGGGATTCTACCCTAGTAATCACTCTGCAGTTAGGGTCAGTTGTATTTTACACATGGGATTTTACCCTAGTAATCACTCTGCAGTTAGGGTCAGTTGTATTTTACACATGGGAGTCTTCTCTTGTAATCACTCAGTCATCTCAGCCATAGGTTCATAGGTATGTACTAGGCTGACAATAACAAGGGTCTTTTTAAGTCTAAACATGCATCCCAAATCTCTGACACGTTCTGATACCCTTGATAAGTGTAAGGTGTGGTTTGGGAGATGAAACATTTACAAGCAGTGGCCTGAGAGATGAACTTTTCACAGGCTGCCTTTGTCCATTAGAGACATAGGTGCCAAACCCAGGATGAACTTCCTGTTCCTCATCTAATTGTCCACGTTGTCATTGTATTTTAGACAGGAAGCCTTGATGCAGTAGCTTTACTGCAGTTACAGACTTATTTTACACAAGGAATCTTGTTGAAGTAACTGTTCTCTAGTTAAAAATGCATTTTACACAGAGGCTCCTTTGTAATAATCACTCCATAATGACAAGACACAGCTGCATTTCACAAATCACTTTGTGATTACAGTTTATTTTAAACACAGGATCTTGCCAGAGGAAATGCTGTGCCGTTAGTGTTCTGTATTTTGCACACTTGACTCCCACTGCATGAATCACAAGTAAGATGCTATACAGGGGATTCTTGTGAAGTAACTGTTCTGTGAATAACAGACAGCTGAATTTTACATAAGGAGGTCATGCTGTGTTAGTCACTCTTGTAGTTATGGATAACTACATTTCACAAACAAAAAACTCTTACTTTAGTAAATATTCTGTGGTTACAGACTGCTGTATATAGGTAAGGAATCCTACAGTAATAACCACACTGCAGTTACTGGCAGATGTATTCTCTGCTGTAACGACTGCTGTACAATAACACACAATTAATTGTGTTTTACACATGAAATCCTCTTCTGGGGATTATTGTTGAAATTTACAAAAGGAATGATGTAAGTAATCACTTTGCTTAAAAAAGGCATTTTCCCTTGGACTATAAAAATATTTCTGTTGTCGTACACAGCTCTACTTCTAGAGGGTTCTTGCCTTTGTATCTGGCTTGTACTTAGCTGAGTTTCATAACTGTTAGTTTGTGGTGTTATGAAAAGCAGCAAAAGGTTAGCAGAACAAACAATGACAACAGAGATGTACACAGCACACTGCAATAGTGAAGAGTCCTCCAACAACCTGTCCAATATACACAATGACAACAGAGATGTACACAGCACACTGCAGTAGTGAAGAGTCCTCCAACAACCTGTCCAATATACACAATGACAACAGAGATGTACACAGCACACTGCAATAGTGAAGAGTCCTCCAACAACCTGTCCAATATACACAATGACAATAGAGATGTACACAGCACACTGCAATAGTGAAGAGTCCTCCAACAACCTGTCCAATATATACACAAAACTGTTGGCCAGTGCAAAATACAGGACAGTATTAGGAATCCACAGGTGTGAAAGTCAGGTACACTAACATTCTGTATTGTGTTATTCTGCATTGATGAAGTCAAGGCAACATGGGTAAAAGACAGTAAATGGGCCTAATTTGCCTACATAAGTAAAAAGGAATAGCCTATTATCAAAAAAAAAATAATAATTGCCTACAGAGATTTACAGATGGCTGGAAAAGCACTTCATCAAATCATTTTGTAGTATTAGAATAATAATTATAATAATGAATTAACCACTGTGCTTACACCTAAAAATAATAGCTGCCACAAAATTCATTAACTTTTATGGAAATCTATAATGCCTTTTATACTAACTAGCCCAAGTGGAGTTACAAAAGATTATAAAGTATTTAGAATTGAGAAAAGCCTGAGAAATCAACCCTATTAGAAATACAGACCTAAATGAACTTTCATTTACATTACAGCCTTCATTCAGTCTGTAAACCTGTTTAACTACAGTCTAAAACAGGACAAGTACTCTGTGAATGGAAAGCAAAGGTTAAACTCATATAAAAGGAGAAAGGAATAAGACATTCTGTCAGTAATTAAAAGCCAATATGCCTACTGTCTGTAATCTGCAACAGGATGAAAAAAGACACAAACCAACGAATAAAATATTTAGAATGTATCACAATTACCAACATGCTTACAAAAATTCTAGCTCCACACCGATAAACACCAAGAAACATTATGTATGTGCTGAATCATTGCCATATGACACTGTTTATATTCAACTGCTTTTGATACAAGTGATTATGAATGGCTGCTTAACTGGTGCGGACCTACATAATCAACTGCAGTTAAACACAAATCCAATGAATAATATGGATGGACAAGATTGTGAGAGTGAAAAAACAAGATATGTCACTCATGCTGCATCACAGGTTCTTGTCCCGAGTCCTGGCTTACTTAATATTTGTAGAATGAGAGTGATACAAAATGATACCGTTAGGCAAGTCAGTTATGCAGACATCAATATGGATAGGAATGTCACTACAAGAAATCAATCCTACAATTTCATTCTATATCAAATTCAGCATATGCTAAAAAAGAATGTAAGCAAAACAAATTAAAATTACATTAGGTAGCATCATTTCTAAAAATGTACATATATTAAGCAAATACATTACAGAAGTACAACACATAACGACCTTTCTACACTTACAGGTAATAAACATATTTGGAGGAAACTTGTAGACTGTATCTGTGTCCGTGGTAATGGCATGCTGGGATCTACTTTAAGATGCAGAAGGTTTGAGTGATGATGCCTCAGTTTGGTTCACACAAAACCAGGACATGGTGCAAATATAATGTGGATCAGGAAATGGTTGTAATGGAGGATAAGGCCCAAAGAAAGAATGGGAGGAGAAGAGAGGCTGAATTTAATGGGGCTTCTGAAAAATAAAATGGCACAATGGTCTGGGTCTATAAAATTGTTTCTGGGATTATAGAAAGTATGTTGACTGCCTTTGTAATAAAGGTCTTGTGGTAAAACAAAGAGTTTAACTAATACGTTTTATGAGTTTATATGAAAAGGAAACAATGTTGTTGCAGATAAGGCAGCTAGGGGAGATTTATAACAGAGTGAAACATAATCCGAAATTTAGGCTGGTTCTCCCTGCAGTGTTGGTGCTATTTTCAATGGCAGGTATTTTGAATTTTACCAATGTTATGAAATAGATGATTATGTGTTCACTCATTTCACAACGCAATAGGGACGGAGTGTATGGGACTTTCAAATCCAGCCAACACACTCTGTGAGCATGTTGGAAGTCGAAAGGATCAGGAGAAGATGAATAAACCTAATAGTTAAAGAAAGAGTGTGTCTGTGTAATCTTACTGAAAAGAAGTCAGGAGAGGTTTTATATTACTCTCTGTGAACTATCATGGACAACATTATTCTTAAAAACATTTTTTATTAAAGTATGACTTAAATGATGGATAATTGTTCTTAGGTGTTTCTTTCATAGGGGGATGGTTTGGAGAGTTGCCTATGCAAATAACAACTTGGGCTGTCCATGTGAACTAAAATTCAGGGCAATAGAAAACAGCCTCCCACTTTTTTATATTTCTTAAACATGTTTATTAACGTCAGCAAGAAACACAATTATTTGTGATTTTTTTTTTTTATAATTACAATGACTTTTTATATTACAGATGTTAAGTGAAACAGATATAAGCATAAGAAGGAAGCTGCAAAATATTTTAAGTTGAGGAATTGAAAATAATGAAGAATAAAAGGAGAGGCTCCATTTGTATTAGACTCATCTTGTTTCACTGAAAATGTATGCAGTCGTCTCAAACGGGTCTTTCTGTTTACTGCGTTTAAAGTGAGCTGTAGCAGATTTGACATAAATTTAAAATATCTAGTATATAGATGCAATTATTAACCAGTTAGCACAATTTAACAGAAGTGCATATAACCAAATAAGTACACCTGCAATATTTAACGCTGCAATTTGTTACTGTACCATTTGCTGTACATCCACTGCAGAAGTAACACTGAGCAGTAACAATAGTATGACTACTTTGTTTGAAGTGGGAAACTGCTCAAAGTGATTATGATGATTAACAACAATCATGACATTAATGGCCTGAACACTCATGCATTATAAGAGCTGCTTCCTGCACCCACAGTATAGGTTTTGGTTCCTTCCACATTCATTTGCCTACTGCGTGACTGAGCAAGTCGATAACCAAAAATCCATGTACAAGATTCAAACCAAATCACAAAAACTCACTTGTAGAAAAGTGCCAAAGTATAATTTTAATAAGTGTTTTCATTCACTGACTCATAATGTGAACCTCTTCTGAGCAAATCACTTAACCAGTTTTCCCAGGTCACCCCTGAAAAGGGGCAATTTTTCTAATGGCCTAAATTGGTTAACATATATTTTTATTTTATTTTTCAAAAAATACAATGCATTGAGTAGGCAACAGATTTTAGAGCTAGGTCTTTAAATGACATGATTTTACAGATGGATAAATAAAATATGAATTAGTTTACAGAAAGGCTGTCCGTGGGATAGATTGACCTTGAGGACAGAACATGAAGCATACTGCCTAAACACACATAGTAGAAGGAAATTAGACGTGCAGAGTAGAATGCAGATGAAATGAGGCCAGTTGCACATATTTGCAATGAGGGTCAGCATTAGGTCAACTGGCACCCCCGGCAAAAGGGCTCTTAAGCCTCCCCCCCACAAACACACACACAAGCAAACCACCAATTGCCTCTCCATCTCAGCCTATCTATACCATCCAAATTACCTTTTTTCCTTCCTCCTTCTCACAGTTTGTCTTACTCTTCAGATTTTCCCTCCATGTATTCATTCGTTCAACATATCTTATGTAGGTAAGACTGCCCTCTGATACTAAAGTGCATTAAGCTGGAGTCTGGGGTTGCAAGAAGCCATGGGGGATCCAGATGTTTTTCTGTAGTACATTGCATAGTTTTGTTTTTTAACAAACTTTACATACCATGAAAGCCTAAAACACTGATGATTAAGGGAATAAACTCAGAATTGCTTTTCTATACCATGAAAGCCTAAAACACTGATGATTAAGGGAATAAACTCAGAATTGCTTTTCTACTTTGTTTTTGATGAATCCTTGTAACAAAATCTAACTGACCAAACTGGGGTGAAAATAACTGCATTAAGCCATGCGGGTTCTAGATACTTACCTCACTGCTTCTGACTCACACCAGCCCTCTCCAGAATTCGTCTGGATATCCTTCCTGTCCCAACTGAATAGCTAAGCATAATAGTTAAAAATCTTTTCTAAGACATATATATATATATATATATATATATATATATATACACATACATATATGTTTTTTAATTTTAAAAAGCATCTTATTGATGCTAGCCCTCAGTCTAGTCAGTGCTATGGCCTTGCGTCTACCATTTGCATATTGCAAGGTCACGAGGAACCTCACAGTGCAAGTCTGATATGATTTTGCTTCACTGACTTGAATAATCATGTCAAGTGAAGCACCCGTCCCCTGGGGCTTCTGTCACTCTCTGAGGGGATTTGTTTTGTAGAACCAGTGTGCTGTATGTTATTTATTTTTTTGGAGCAAAGAAAGTACATATTTCATTGATCTAAAAATGAAATAAATTGGAAAGAATGCTCTTCTAAGCACAGTGAGGCAGTTCCCTAGCTGTCCTATGTGTAATACAAGCCCTGCTTGTGATAACTGTGAGACAACACAGAAGATGGTATAGAAATGGAAATGATGTCTTACTGAAAATTTTAAACATATAATTGAATACAGAATAGGTAAACTGACTTGTTTGCTACGTTCTTTGCTGGACAAAGCAGGCAAAATATTTGAGAAAAGTAGCAAAATGACAAATTGGAACTTTGAATATGTGGGAAGGATGAGAGACTGGGACAAATGAAACATAAGTGAGAAAACAGGGTGCATCCAATGCTCCCCAGAAGGCAGCTACAGTCAATCACTTGAGCCGTGAAACAACCATACGCGTTTACTGGGATAAATATTTGTATTTTGTAGCTGTTAATAGGAGAAAGATGGAGACTAAGTTAATGCAGCATTACACTGTCCAAGGACAATATGTCAAGACATGTTTGCCTGGACTGGTGAAAGAGGCCTTGTAGGATATTGGGTATAAACAGTGATTACAAATATCACAATATAAATATTTACTAATAAAACAAGATTACATTAAACCATGAGTGGAAGGTAACGTAACTGCCATGACGATGACAGGATAACCAAGAGTCATTGACTGCGCTGGAGATTAACTGCTGTGCTGGTGACTATAAATAATAGGGGTTTATATGTAACTTGTACAGGTGATGTTTTTAGTGTAGTGTCTCAAGGTTAAAAAAAAGATTCCTCTTAAAAAAAATATGGTAATGTTCTGCCATTTAAAAATTGAGATACAAACTACAAAAGATGTACCAAAAATGAAAGGTCTAATTACAAGGTACTTTATAAATACTTTGCACGTGTAAATACCAAATCAGTGCAGTTTATAATACCTCTTAACTGTCTCCGATTCTGCTTAGATTTTAGTTCTGTCCCTCTTAATCCCTCTTAAAATCTGTGACGTTTGGAGAAAAGGTAGTGAATTACACAACAAATAATGACAATAATTCAAGTTATAGTCTTCGTTTAGTTAAAAAAAATATATATTAATTGACATTTTCTTATTCTGTCAGCTTCTCAAGTTAATAGCACAAATATTTTAAAAAGTGTCCCTGGTTATTTCTGGATTTGTCCCTAATTCTGTTGAGAGCTATGCAGATCTGCTTAAGAACACTAAACAAATGTTTAATAACAGAACTCACAAACAAAAAGTTAAGCAATTGTTTTAGGCTTTGTAAAACAGAAGAACCACAACACAGTTCACTGAGAAGTCACTTTCAAAAATGAAACAGTCTATCATAAATAAGGAAGGGCAACAGTAAGGAAATCTTTAAACAGAGAACATTAGATTCGTAGGTTTACAGATTACCAGGTAACAGCTTAAATGTGCTCACAAGCCTAGTCAATATAACCCAATGTTACCCAATATATGGGTCCTAGAGGCAAGACAATGGCATGGATTTCTGCCTATATATTATCTTACAGATTGCCCCTGTCCATAAGGGCCATAGGCATTAACCTATGTGTGCATTTGCAATTCCCCATCCATTGATCCAAATTGCATCTGAAAAGGACCAGGGCAGGGTTGTGCTTAATGTGAATAGGAAGCCTGTTCCAAAGAACTGGTAATCTCTGAGACACGTATCTGTCTCTCCAGCATGTTTTGTTTGAGTTGCTAAGTTTAGATCTATAGATCAGGAGACCCTAGTGTTGTGCTGCTTGACTTGCAGATGTGTAGCAGCTCCATCAAGGCTGGATTTGTGAGTGTGTTGTAGGTCAGGCATAGGTCAGCCTTTAATAGTCAGTAGGAGACAGAGTAAAGGGATACAGCTTTTAGTCTATCTGCATAGGACATGTTGGTTACTACTTGTATTTTCTTTCTAAGGAACTCTGAGGTCGCTCCAGCTGTTGTAAATGCCTAGTCAAGTACATGCCAGTTGGTGCACTGTACTCAATTATTGGTCTAATGAGGGCTGAGTACAGTAGGAATATAATTTCCTTGGATCTGGATGCCTTACCTTTACTGATAAGTTGTGCCATATAGAAGGTCTTCCTCACCACTGTGGACACATGGCAGTTAAAGTTCAGGCTACTATCTGTGTACCTAGATGTCTCACCTCTGAGTCTATTATTAGGGGTATGCTATTGATGATGTAATTTGCAGGGGTATTTGGCTTCCCAGACAGTATAATGCATTTTGTTTTTACGTTTAGTTTTAGGCCATGGTTTTGGCATCAATCATTTGTCTGCTCTAGACCCTCCTGAAGGATTTCATCATCAGTGGAGGATTCAGTGATTGTCCCCAGTTTGCAATCGTTGGCAAACTTTGTCATCCAGAGGCGTTCCACATTAACCTTGACTTCAGAGAAGTATATTCTGAACAGGAGTGGTCCCAGCACTGAGCCTTGTAACACACCACTAGTAACTGGCCTCCTGCTGGATCTAGATTCACCCACTTTAACCACGTGTCCTGTTCCTGTCCGTGAGCTAACTGGTTGTCCATCTGGCGATACAGGGATTTATGCCCAGTTTTGTAAGTTTATTTATAATACCTGAGTGGGAGATTATGTCAAATGCCTTGGCCAGGTCTAAGGAGGCAGTATATTCTATTTTACCCTCATCTATGGCCCAAGTAACTTTCTTAAAGAATCCCACCACATGGTCTGGTAAAAATGACAATAAAATCCTTATTGATGTTTATTCAGATTACGATTTTGTTGGGTGGTTACAGCAGTAACAGACGAGCACAGTGACTGGTTCAAGAACAGTGATGAGCAGTGCACAGAACAGATCATGTGACTAAGTTATCAGGATGATGCAGTTTCAGCTCTGCAGCCAGACTAGGTTTGACGCCCTCCAATCTGGCCATTCATGATAGTGTCTCCATAAACTACATGAAGTATGAGCTACTGTCATCAAAGTCCCTTTTCTCTTGCATTCCTGTGTTACTGCAGTTGCCTTAACAGCAGACAGAAAGTACAATACAAGACAGCTGCAGCTCTGCATATCTGACTTTACTTTTCTGATCTGTTCTGCTTTCTGTATGTATAAAATGCTGCCACTGGGCAAATAGGAAATATGTTGCACTGTGTAACAGTTCTCTGCACTAGTCCTGTTTCATCAGAGATGAAGACAGTAGGCTCTCATATTGCATTATATGTCAGCCTTACAGTTCAATGCAACAGAACCAACTGCATACACGACCTTTCTCACGTACACCATTCTAATGCACCTCCTTGGACATGTTTATATTTCGCAAAGATACTATGTTTGGTGAATTGTTGCTACATTATTTCCAATGTAATCTGGCGTTGTCCAATTCATATTTACTAAGTTAAATACACTTAAAACTGGGTCAGCCTACTAGCAATGGAAGGATGAAGGAGGCAAAATACCTGCACAAACCGCTAGGGACTAGGTTTAAGTGGAAGCTCAAGGGTTGCAGTAGCCATCAGAAGTGAGGGAGACTGCAGTGCAGGTTTCAACCTGCATGCCTCTCGGGGGGGGGGGGGGGTCTTGAGGGGTTACAGTGCACTATCAGTACTATGACAAACCCTGGAGAACTCATTAGTGGTGACCAAAACCAGTAGCGTTGTCTTCATTTATTCAAGGCACACATTCATAAAACTGCAAGCTGTGAGTCACTGTGTGTGAGTCAGTGAGTATGTCTGAAGGGGAAGACCATTTCAACGATTGATTCAAATAATTAAAAAAGAACCATCTTGCAGAGTGCCAGCTCATGGAGGAGGAGTGCAGAGCATTCTTCTGTCCAGCCTTCACACCTGCAGGGAATAAAAACAACACGTAACAGTCAAAAGGTGGATCCCCAGTATCAGGAGAAATCAAACAAATCAAAACATACACAAGTGGTCAGTTTGTGACCAGTGTTCAAACCCCAGCAAAGAAAATAAATATATAAATATACAAATATAGGAAAAGTACAGTGTTATAGGCTAACACGTACAAAGTCCTGTTAACTGTTTGCAAGAAACATTTTCCAGTGCGAGTTCCTAGGTACTGCATTAAAACACTTTACACAGGTACAAAATGAAACTTCAGCTGATAAAATACTGTTAGTTTTCTAAATACCAGTGGTTCTTATCTTACAGCATTCCCACACACACCCTATTGTGTAGTACTGTCGAAGGGATATATTGCTGAATTCCAGTAATATGTCACTCTGACTACATCAATCAGCTTTTACGTAAGACCAAACAAAACTGATATGAAAGCTGCTGATGAAAGTAAACTCTGACCAATATCGTTGGACTCCATATATTATCTTGGTGGTACTCTTTTTCCTGTTAAACAGAACAAAAGTCAATGCTGTCTCACACCTGCTTAGCACCTTATGTTTGCTTCCATACAAAGACTCATACAATAGACATTGAAATTCCAATGGTTTGACGATTATGGACCCAAGGATGACTTCCACATTCTTGTCTCAGATCTGTCTGCTGGTGAGTCTACCATTTAGCAAAGGACAGAGTTACTGCAGATAGTGTGCAGATCTCCTTAAAAAAAAAAAACGTATGTGGTCCAGGCACGTGGTTCATGCTGGATTCATCCTACAGCACAGTTCATTAAAAAACTCACGTGTTCCAAGCGTATAGTTCATGCTGGATTCATCCTGCAACAGATATCATTAAAAAAAACTCATGTGATACAGGCATATGGTTCATGCTGGGTTTGTCCTACAACACAGCTCATTAAAAAACTGACGTGTTCCAAGGCATGTGATTCACGTTGGATTTGTCCTGCAAAAGATCTCATTAAAAACTCACGTGGTTCACATTGGAATCGCACTCCAGCAGTTACCATATCATCTGGCTGGAAAAGAGCAAGAATGGGCCTGCAATAGCTTATGATCTTTGTGATCAAGGGCCATCTGATTATCTGTTCTGTGAGTGCATCAGTAGTGTCGGACATCAGCAAACAAGGGAACATAGTATCTTAATCCCTGTTGTATGAGTAGAACTCCTTTTCCAGGGAGTAAGAGGCACTGTTTTCATTACAGACGGCTTGTTGTTCATTTTTCTATAGCTGACTCATATGTACAGGTAGGTACCATCATGTCTCATATTGGGCAGGGGGTCAGAGTTAGAAATGTAAGCTTATAAGGAACGATGTGTACAAACAGTGTTATAAACTCCTGTCAGCTGGCTTTGTTTTTAAGGATTCAGCTTTCCTCTGATTCATGTAACCCTTTGCAGCTTTGGGGTTATGGTGAACCAGTGTCCTATAATGGGAAGTGAAAGTAGGAAAGCCCAAGTCCTTCAAACCTGTGCTTCTTCTCCTCCTATTTTGCCATTAAAAACTCCATGCATGCTAATTCAGAACAAGTATTGAGGTTTATGAAACTTACAGTACTGGCAACTTCTTCATTTGGCATAAAAAAGTGAAGCAAATAGGCTGCTCCCTCTGTGTCTGTTGGACTTTGACTACATTGATTCATGTTCTTTTTTTGTCAAACCAGAGAAGATGTTATGCGAAGTCATGAAAGAGTCAACTTGTCCTTTTCCTGAGTATTTATGGACTACCACAGCTAAGTTCAGCAGAGGAGATGGTGTTGGATGTGTTGGAACTGTGGTGCCGATTCATCCAAAGGCCCCTCCTTCTCATAGCACACCACCTGTCCCATATGTAGCCTCATCATTTATTTACCTTACTGAATAGTATGTGCTTTCTGTTAACATTTCAGGTGTTCTTGACAGTTTATGTTATGTCTGTATTTTGTTTTTTTAAGTTATATTTCTAACTTCTTATTGCATTTTACTGCATTTATAAGAAAATGAAACAGTGCGAGTCAAAGGCTGCAAATCTAAAAATCCTTGTGGTTAACTGACAGTCGTGTGTGTGTGTTTATGTATGTGTATGTGTGATATATATACACACACACACACACACAAACACTGTTTCTCTAACTGGATGTACTTATCCAGTTTTTAATGTTATGGATTTACAAACAAGGTGTAAATGCTGTGTTTTTTGGGGGGGAGCAGTGGTGCATGATCATAAATGAGGATGGGGTACTGTAGAGCATGTCTTTCTCCCTGAGAACCCTTTTTTCTTTTTATTAACGTCTTTAATAAAAGTTTCCTGGAAAATATTACAAATAAATACTTTACTGTTGATTGTAATCCATACACGAAAAATTCTTACTGTACTGTAAACACTGAATGCTTCAAGTTTAGTGCACTGTAAACATGGCACTCTTCAGGTTTAATGTATTGTAAATACAGCATGCATCATGTTTAGTGCACTGTAAACATGGCATTCCATGTTTAGTGCACTGTAAGCATGGCATGCTTTAGGTTTAGTGCACTGTAAACATGGCACACTTCAGGTTTAGTGCACTGTAAACATGGCACACTTCAGGTTTAATGCACTGTAAACATGGCACACTTCAGGTTTAGTGCACTGTAAACACGGAGGGCTTCATGTTTAGTGTACTGTAAACATGGCACTCTAGGTTTAGTGCACTGTTGTAAATACTGCACGCTTCAAGTTTAGTACACTAAGCACAGCATGCTTCAGGTTTAGTACACTGTAAACAGCATGCTTCAGGTTTTTGTGCACATATTTACTTTGTGTCATGAATGTGGTGTTCACATCCAATGCAGGTTATGTTCTCTGGCTATTGAGTAAGTGACTGCATACTTAAAGTAACCTGTTCATAATTTACTAACCAAGTAACTGGGCTGTTCCATGGACCCTTTTTCCTTCACTATTCAACCCATAAGACAAGGGTACGACTAGAGAAATTCTGGTTCTATGCACCCACTAAAGAGATCTGCTAGTTATACTAATTTAATGATTACAAAACTCTATGTTTGTAACTCATTATAACCTAGTGACAGTGTTTGTGTGCACCCACTGAAGAGATCTGTTAGTTATACTAATTTAATGATTATAAAAACAGTGCAAGAAGAAATAAATAACTTGCAGAATGAGATACTTGATAGCTATTCAGAAGATGTAATAGGAGAGAAACTTGATGTACTTTGTGATAATAATATATCATGAGAAGAGGCTACAGGCAACTAAAATTCAGAAATTGCACAGACATCAATGATTTTGAAAAAGGGGCATTTTTTTCCTGTCCCAGGAGCAGAAATGCTATTGATTCGCAGCCTGCAGATCAGGAAATGAATAGAAAGTTTGAACAACCAATAGGAGTGTCGAGGGAAGTACCAGCGTCCAACGTTGTAATGGAAGCACTAAATACATTGGCTACTAATGTTAGTGACATCGCAAGTATGCAAATCGAGCCTACTGAGTCCACACAGTCAGTACAAGTGATTAATAGAGCCAGTGGTAATAATCTCCCTAATGAGTCGTGAGACTGCGGATAGCTGCATTGGCTTCTATAGAGGCAAAGCAGCCAGAGACACACATGCAATCAAACAGAATTTTTTTTATTAAAAGACCCGCTCCCTATACAAGAATGCTCCAAGAGCAGAGGGAGACTGCGACGGCTACAGAGCATCAACACTTCAGACAGCCAGGAATGGAGATGGATGAGACAGGTTTAGTAATAAACATTTCATCTTTTTCACTAACTGATACTCAACTCTCTGTATTGTCAAAAGGTCTTAATTTTATCCCTGCCAAAAGAACAGATTTGGTGGAGGTGTTGAAATGTCTAAAGTTGTTTGGGCATACTTTGAACTTAAAAAAAGAAGTTAGGTACTTACCATAACATTCTTTGTGAGTTGTTCATCTCGCCTTCATTCTTACACATGGGGTTCGGAGCCGATCCCTCGGCTCCGAGTCAGCCACTTTCACAAGCAAAAATCAGGTTCTAGGAGGGGTTTAGAAATCATTTTTGAGACTTAAGGGTGAATCCCAGTCTCTGCAGAAAAGAAACTGTAAAACATAGGGGCAGGTGTAGAGTGTACTGACAGGTTGCTTAGACAAGGTCATACAGAGAAGGCAAACATTTTTATTCCTTGAGTTTTGCAAAATGCAATGCCTGGGGAGGGACACTATGAAGATCCTGGGAGAAGTAGAAACGCCAGAGGGTAAAGAAGAGAAAGTGTGATGAAGAGAGAGAGAAAATCTGAGAAATTTTCTGAAGCTGGGGTGAACAGAAATGTGCAGGTGTACATTCTTCGAGTCTAATGAGACCAAAAAATGTTGAGGGAGTACAAAAGGAAGGAGGGTTTGCAGGGATAGCATTTTGAAGGAAGGCACCTCCAGAAAGGTGCTGAGGTTAGATAAATTCAGAACAGGTCTCCAGGTGCCCTTTTTTATCAAAAAAAGTCCTGAATAAAAGCCTCTTCATAGTTGCTGGTGCGGCACTGGTTTTATGGTGCCCTGCTTGAGGAGACATTGCAAGAGATGCAGGGAATCAGGAGAAGTGGAAGTGGTTGCAAACACATCCATGAAGGCTTCTAAGACTGCAGGAACAGGAGAAGACAAGACGTAGAAGCCCCTACCTCTAGCAGACTGCAGTATCGCTTTTACCATCAGAAACCTGTTTTGATTCCCAATCAGAGAGCTACATCATTGTAGTAACAGTTTCCCCAGATTTTCTCAATGGGGGTGTCAGAGATAAGTATCCTCATATCAGAAGCAAGCTGAACAACAGTATGAATTTTTGATGAACAGGTCAAGGAATCCACAATGGAATCAGATTTTTCCTGTTTTGCAGATGAAGATTGATGTTCTCTTCTGAGGAGGGAGGGAGAGAGGAGATGAAAGGAAAGAAGGGGGTTTCAGACATAAGATGGCCTTATAAAGTCCCTCAGAACTCTACGCATTCCTTTTCCTGAGACATCTGAACTGGAGAAACTTTTTGTTTTCTGTTTCTTTTTCTTAGAGGTGACAGCTGCCCTATTGAAGCATCGTGGATCTTTATTCTGGGGAGATCAAAGTACTGGGAACCTCTTCCAGCACAAAGATATGAGGAATTCTCTCTGGTCCCACTGAAACTATCATTCTTGGTTTCCCCTTCTCAACCATTAAGGGATGAACAGCCTTGTCAGGCACGTGAGAGTCACCATACTGGCCTCTGGCTGGGTCACAGTAACGGGTGTCAGAAGTGTGGTGGATTCTTGCCATATTTCAACTGGCACATCAACTCAGACTGGGCAGTAGATGGTTCAGGCCTAACCTTTATGAACTTTTTCTGAAGTGAGTGGGTCATCAGAGGTCGAGGGTTCCCCTAACTTGGATTGTGCAAGGCGCTTCAAAAGTTAGGTTTACAAATAAATATTTAATGAGGAAGTATGAGTACATTAAGGTCTCGAGTACAACTGAATGACAGAGCTGATGGTTTCTATAATCATGGTCAGCCCCTATACAAAATAAGCACTGGAAGTGGAGGTCATTATAAGAATTTCCTACCCCAGTTACACTTCTCCCTTATATGACACTAACAACTTTCCCTCCTGCACCTGAATCAATACATCCCTTTTCAACCTCCCATTAAACACTTCTCATCTTTCTCTTTTTCTAACTGCCCCCATCCACCGCTCTATCTTTTTCATGCATTCCCTATATAGATAAATTAGAAACCTTTCAGATACAGCAATTTGGAACAGGCAGCCTAAGCAGAACGAATCATATACCATGCTCTCTCAGTAATATACTATTACCACTACCTTCCTATATACTATTTCTCTACACTCCCTCCTACAAAATGTTATAGCTTACTTCATTATATCTCTTGAACGCTTTACAACCTTATATACAACACTAAAATCTCCCTTCCTACATAATTTTATAACTTACTTCATTAAATATATTGAACTCCTTGCAAAACTTTTTAAAATGTAAGAACACTAAACTTATGCTTTCCCTTCTGCAGTATCAATCCATTTACTTCCTGCAAGATGTTAGAACTAGACGAACTGTACAGACTTATAAATGTTGATGCAAATATTTTACTGTACATACCATTTTGTAATTATATTTGTTTTTCTTGAGAAATATCAAGTGATGTTTTTCTAAGATCTGACTGAAATTCACTTATTAATATAAATTTACTGTGATGGAGCTTTTCTCCCTGGGCCTCCACTAAAATTGGGATCTGCCCAATGAATAACTAAAGAGATACAAGAATTTTATTTGAATAAGTGTTGGGAAAAATAGCAGTCATGAACAACACAGAAAGCAGACAGATGGGAGTGAAGATGATGTGTTCAGACTTGCAGCAAGACAGCCTAAGGATCTTGGGACTCCTGTATCTGCTTATGTACTCCTATTTCAGTTAGGAGTGCAGGGAAGGTTTTTGGCTTTGCTACACCGGCCAGACGTCAGGTTACCTTAGCAAGATAACCCAAATGTACTGGAACACTGCAACAGTGATATAAGGAAGAACATCACTTCTCCTTTTGGTGGTTTTAAATGTAGACAAAGCATTCAATACAGCCAAGTGGGATTTTGAGTAGGTCATTGGTAGCATTTCCCTTCTCTGACATAACAGGGTTAATAAGGAGTATATATGAAGATCTGCAGTCAACAATTAAGCTGGGAGGGTCTGTATCAGGCAATACGCATTTGAAGAGAGGAACCAGGCAAGGACGCACTCTTTTTCCCACTATTATTAGCTTTATATTTACAACCAATGTCAAAAGAAATAATGGATTTACAAATGTATGGATATAATTGGTACGGAACTCAAGAAAAGTTAGCTTTACTTGTAGATATTGGTTTGTACTTGATATGTGCAGAAAATGACATTTTGAAACAGTTTCAAGTCTTTTCAGGATATTAAAAATAAGGAGGGATCAAAGTCCATTGTGGTAAACTAAGTACCCATTTGTGAACTGTTTCAGAAATGTCGGCATTTATAGATGAATTATTTAGCATTCTGTTAAGGTAGTGCCAATGACACCTGGGAAGAAACTAAACAAAAGATGATGCAAATATTGCGAACCTGGAAGTTCCTGATTGTGGACAAAGATTGCAGGATACAAGCAGTGAAAAGGTTTTGTCCCTTTAGTCATATATACAAATCAAGCCCTTCTTGCTACCACTTCAAATGTCTCTACGCTGAGAGGCTATTTCACACTTACAAGTACAACATGTTCATGTACTCCCTCCTTACCTTGGCAACAATCATGGTCAGCTTCATATTTAAAGGTAATGTCCCAGAAGGGACCTTGGTCTCACCAGTCTTTGTCAGGGTCCCTAATTGCCTTCATGACTGTCACCGACAGCACCAGAATCTGTTTCTGTCCTCAAACTAACACTGCTCCTCCTGCTGTTCCAAGTCATTGCCTCTCTTTCTGTCTGCAACTACACTCTAACTGCAACACCTTGGACCTTCTTCACTGCACGTGTTGGACAACTTCTTTCTTGCACTGCACCTGATCCCTTTGATGTCCCTCTTATCTTCCCAGAAGCCCTAACCACTATTTTCTGCTCATGTCCCCTTTTACCTTATTCTTAGTTCCCTTCCTTCGATATCCTTTCATACAAAACACCAGTCTTCTTTCCAGTCCTCTCATATGCCCAAGTGCCCTTTTTTGCCAAATTCATTCCTGCATCACCTCTGACTGCCTCCCTCTGAGCACCTGTTACTGTCATTTACTCTAATCCATCCATAGGTCTTTTCTGGGCTTAAATTTAACCAGGTCATGAGATTACTCCAGGGAGACTACCATACCTCTCCCACCTTCTCCCTTTGCCTTACTGCCACTATCTTCTAAAAACCCTCTGCCTTTGCTCTCCTATCATCTATCCTACACTTTCTTACCTCATTCCTGACTGTGGACATCTTACTACCATTTCTCTTCTAGGCCCACTCTTTCTCATTGTAACAGCCAATCCACTGCAACCTTTAGTGCCAATATTCACCGAATGGAATGCTCCCATCCTCCACTCCCATATTCTCAACCACCCCTAATCTTCAGTGCCAAAGATCTATCTGAAGTGTTCCTCACAGCTGGATCAGTTATTGGAAGACCCTGATTCAGTTTCCGTTTGTGAGGGCCTGTCCTAGTCTTGCCCAGCTTGTCTGCCACAAATAAAATTCTCAGACAGGATTTAAAATGCTAAAAAACTATATCCCAGGCAACTGAGGCTAGTCTGCACAGAGGAACAAAAAAGAAGCCAAAACACTGGTAAACCAAACGAAGAATGCAAAAACCAGTGTAGGAAGTGCTGAACTCCAATAAATATCCAGAAAGTCCCAAAAGGCAGGTTCCAATAGATTTATTTAACAAAGGTAAAATCCACATACAACACATTTTCGTCCACACTGTGACTTCTTCAGATAAATGAACATAGTATAATAGAGGTCTTTTATACTAAATAATTAATACAATCATTCAATTATCAATCATTGTTACGTTTCTAGATATAAAGAAACAAAGCACAGAAATCCTAAATAAACATAAAAGTGTGGTTTCGAAATTGGTATATACAAATACAAAATAATAAAAATTAATATATAAAGTTTTTTGAAAAAACTTTACTAAAAACAATATCAAGTTAAAAATTGTATATATAAACTTAGTAAATAAAAAACATATAATATTTGACATATACAGTTTT
The DNA here is from genome assembly GCF_019279795.1 of Protopterus annectens. Taxonomy (NCBI): domain Eukaryota; kingdom Metazoa; phylum Chordata; order Ceratodontiformes; family Protopteridae; genus Protopterus; species Protopterus annectens. The sequence continues at coordinate 86,068,255 of NC_056744.1, read as the reverse complement.
CTAGAAATGTATTTATATACAACATGCCTTTAACTTTAATAAAGGCATGATAGAGGTGTAATCATTGAGACCTGGTTCCCTGTAAGACTCGAGCAATATTTGCCAATAAGTTTCTTGATATTCTAAACGGGTTTCCCATGGTCCACCCCTATGATCCTTAAACACTGTTTCTAAAACTAGAAACTGAAACTTAGCAGTAGGGCAGGTATTGAGATGTCTGTAGAGAGCATTTTTAGAATTTGCTTTTGCATCTCATATACATGTTCATAAATTCTCCTTTTGAGTGCGTTCAGTTTTTCCCACATAGAATGTGGGACACACCAAACAGACAGCCAAATACACTACCCCCTGTGCATTGCAATTAGAATACCTAGTAGATCTAATATATCTGTTTCTAGCTACTAGAAAAAATACATCACTGTGTAGGACGTATTGACACTGATTACAAGAGCCACATCTATGCGTCGCCTTTTGTTAGATTTATAGCGTGACTGAAATTGTTGTTCTAACAAATTTTTCATGTTTCTACCCCTTTTGAAAACTATTCCCACATTCTTATTTTTAAGTTTTTCCAAATCAGTAATTTCTCTAAAATTTTCCCATTCTTCCATAATAATGTTACTAATACTTCCTGAATTAGCACTATATTCAGTAATAAAGGCCTTGTTGAAATCAGTTTGAAATTCAGTAATATCATTAGTGCAACAAAGGCCTCTAGTACTCAGAATGGGTTTGTATTTTCCTGTTCTACTCAGTAAAACTTTTTCTCTAATATGAGAAAGTAGTTCATATGGATAACCCCTATCTGAAAACATTTGAATGAGTTTGTCACATTCTAAAGAGTAATCTGCATCGTCAGATGTCATACGGGACAATCTAACTAGTTGTCCCTTTACAATGCCCCTCTTTTGATGCAATAGATGACTACTATGGAAATGAATATAACTGTTGGAAAAAGTTGGCTTTCTGTATATATTGGATCTAAATTTTTGACCATTTGTTTTTGACCATAGATGTAGTGGATTTATTCTCTGTCATTCCGCATGACACTGGACTGACTTGGCTGGAGGAAGCCTTAGCCACGTGTCCTAATGTCAATGCCAATGATATTGCCTTAACACTGCATCTTATGGAGTTAGTTTTGAAAAATAATTTTATATATTTTTCAGGTGAATATTTCCAACAGACCAAAGGAGTTGCTATGGGGGCCAATTGTGCCCCCACATATGCAGATATAATTCTATCAGTGTGGGAAAAGAAATTTGTTTTCAACAGTGTCTTTAAAGAACACTGGAATGCTTATTTCAGGTTCCTGGACGACATCTGCATTTTTTGGACTGGCCCAGTGGAGGCTATTGATTCCTTTATGGAATATTTAGCTACAACTACTTCGTTTCTTACCTTTACCCATCACATACATGAGAAAAGGGTGGAATATCTTGATGTTTCTCTTGACATCGAAACGGGTAAATTTAGATCCAATATATACAGAAAGCCCACTTTTTCCAACAGTTATATTCATTTCCATAGTAGTCATCCATTGCATCAAAAGAGGGGCATTGTAAAGGGACAACTAGTTAGATTGTCCCGTATGACATCTGACGATGCAGATTACTCTTTAGAATGTGACAAACTCATTCAAATGTTTTCAGATAGGGGTTATCCATATGAACTACTTTCTCATATTAGAGAAGAAGTTTTACTGAGTAGAACAGGAAAATACAAACCCATTCTGAGTACTAGAGGCCTTTGTTGCACTAATGATATTACTGAATTTCAAACTGATTTCAACAAGGCCTTTATTACTGAATATAGTGCTAATTCAGGAAGTATTAGAAACATTATTATGGAAGAATGGGAAAATTTTAGAGAAATTTCTGATTTGGAAAAACTTAAAAATAAGAATGTGGGAATAGTTTTCAAACGGGGTAGAAACATGAAAAATTTGTTAGAACAACAAATTCAGTCACGTTATAAATCTAACAAAAGGCCGGGCACGTATAGATGTGGCTCTTGTAATCAGTGTCAATACGTCCTACACAGTGATGTATTTTTTCTAGTAGCTAGAAACAGATATATTAGATCTACTAGGTATTCTAATTGCAATGCACAGGGGGTAGTGTATTTGGCTGTCTGTTTGGTGTGTCCCGCATTCTATGTGGGAAAAACTGAACGCACACTCAAAAGGAGAATTTATGAACATGTATATGAGATGCAAAAAGCAAATTCTAAAAATGCTCTCTACAGACATCTCAATACCTGCCCTACTGCTAAGTTTCAGTTTCTAGTTTTAGAAACAGTGTTTAAGGATCATAGGGGTGGACCATGGGAAACCCGTTTAGAATATCAAGAAACTTATTGGCAAATATTGCTCGAGTCTTACAGGGAACCAGGTCTCAATGATTACACCTCTATCATGCCTTTATTAAAGTTAAAGGCATGTTGTATATAAATACATTTCTAGAAAACTGTATATGTCAAATATTATATGTTTTTTATTTACAAAGTTTATATATACAATTTTTAACTTGATATTGTTTTTAGTAAAGTTTTTTCAAAAAACTTTATATATTAATTTTTATTATTTTGTATTTGTATATACCAATTTCGAAACCACACTTTTATGTTTATTTAGGATTTCTGTGCTTTGTTTCTTTAAATCTAGAAACGTAACAATGATTGATAATTGAATGATTGTATTAATTATTTAGAAAACCAAAAAAGTGCGGCTTTTCACTAGCAACCAAGTAATCCAAACAAAAAAAGCCGTAGAGTGGAATGCAGTACTGTTTCAAATTCAATACGCGAAAGTGACACCAACCACGTCTTGAACGCTTTTATTGAAAAAACCACATGCGTTTTCGTCCTTTTACTCTAGGACTTCATCAGATAAAACTATTTTAAAAAAAAAACTCTACTTTTATACTTTATTAACAAACAATTAACCAATAAGACACCATCTCATTATTTTAAATAAACCAATCAATTTCATATCTCATTAATATTTATTCCTGAATGGAATTTAAAAATAATCGTATATATAAAAAATACTTTTAAAATCAATTTATCTTTTGGATATTTTTTTAAAAAATTAGTTTGACATCGTGTAATACATCATTGGGAAAGTTCATTTATTTAAAATTTAACCATAAAAGTCATGTACCATAATAACTTCTGTGCAAAATTTCGCAAGCATTAAAAACCTTAGTCCTGTACCCCCTCTAGTGTCAAGAAACTATATAACATGTTAATTCAACCTTCAATTTATTTTTCACTTTTTGTATATGTGTTGTTGTGTTTTGTAATCATTATATGATTCCTACCTATCAATTTCTTATGTCTATTAAATATATCTATATAAATTAATTATATTAAAATTAAATATATATATATATGAATAAATAAATAAATACATAAAATTTTTATTTAAAAATCCTTAAAATTAATGTTTATATACAAAATTGTCATATAAACCAAACAACCCAGTGAATGTGACTTAGACTTTATTCGCTTTCACTTTTAATATTGGTCCTATAGATAAATTTTCATTTAGTCCAGGTCTTTTACAAGCATTTAAATAGACCTGCCACCACAATTCCCTACTTTCTATAATCTCTTCCCACAGACCTCCCCTAACATCCTGCTGTACTTGTTCCAACCCAAAAAATAAATATTTTGCTCCTTCACAATTTTTAAAGTGCCTATATAGTGTGTTAGTTTCTTTTCTTTTTCCAATATCGTATATGTGCTCATATATACGTCTTTTAAAGACCCTTTCCGTTTTTCCAATATAGAATGATTGGCAGTTTTGACAAACTGCCAAATAAACTACCCCTTGGGTATTACAATTGATTCTGTCCTTACTTTTTATTAATCTCTTTCTACTTTCTATAAAAATTTCTTCCTTGTTCATAATGTATGGACATTGTGCACATCTCCCGCACTTATATGTTCCCACTTTATTATTTTCCCCAGTCTTTTTATATTTTCTATTTCCTTCTAATTTTTTCTTTATGTTAGGGGGGTTCCTGTAAGTCACTTGCAATGTCATATTCTTAATCTCTTCTAAGTCTGTGATGGCAGCAAATCTATCCCATTCCCTCTTGAATATCTGTTTAACCTCTTTATTTAAAGTATTAAACTCCATAATTAACCTTTTTACATTCTCATTTGTGTTCACTATCTTATTACCTGGACCATCATTCAATACTTCTTTTATTCCTTTTATTGGTTGAAATTTATTTTTTCTACCTTTCTCAACCTCATCTCTTATTACGCTTACAAATTCTGCCGGGTAACCCCTCTCCAGAAACATTGTTTCCAGTTTATTGCATTCCTGATGGAAATCATCTTCATCACTTGTCATCCTGGAGCCTCTCACAAATTGGCCCTTTATAATATTTTTCTTACAATGTTTTGGATGAAAACTATCATAATGTAAGTACGAATTACAGAATGTGTCCTTTCTGAACACTTTAGTTTCAAATTTTCCATTTTTCTTATACATTTCCACATCTAAGTAATTCATAACTTTTGTATTCATTACATAAGTAAATTTTAGATAATTAGTGGTTTGATTTATATAAGTAAAAAATTCATTGAACTTTTCCACACTTCCTATCCAGAATATCGCTATGTCATCCAAAAATCTATGATAAAGGCACCAATATTGCCTAAAAACAGAATTGATTATAAATTTCTCCTCCCATTTGCCAAGCACTATATTGGCAAAGGTCGGGGCACAAGCTGCCCCCATTGAGACTCCTGAAATCTGTTTATAATATTCTCCATTGAACATTAGGTAGTTGTATTTCAAAATGGAATCCATAAGGGTCACTACCGTTACTTTTTCTTCGTGTGACAACTTCTTGTCACCGTACACTTTCCTCAAATAATTCCATACCTTCAACATGCGGTGTACTAGAGAAAAGATCTATAATGTCTATTGTGACAAAAATTATTTCTTCGTTGTATATATTTGGGGAAAGTTCTCTTAAGAAATCCCAAGAATCTCTTAGAATAATTTCATTTTTCATCCATAGGTGTTTGACTTTATTGTCTACATATTTAGCTAATGGGGTAATTTTTGCTCCTTCCGCTGAAACAATTGGTCTTAAAGGGGGGTCAAATTGATTCTTATGAATCTTGGGTATGCCAAACATTGTTGCTACCCTTGGCTTTTTTACCTCTAAATATTTATAAGTTCTAATATCAATAACTTTATCCATTAATAAATTTTCAAGTATCATGTCAATTTTCTTATATGCTATTACCAACTCATTTTTAGAGGCCACCGAATATTTTCGTTCATCTAACAAAATTGAATACATTTTGGTATCATACATAGTATTCTCCATAATAACAATTCCTCCCCCTTTGTCTGGTTTCATCACCCTTACCTTGGCGTTCTCAATCATTTCATTCAAAACTTCCCATTCCTCTTTCTTCATATTAGTTATATATTTATTCTTGCCCTTATCCTTCATCTCTAATTTTCTAATTTCTTTTTCTAACACGTTTTCAAAATTTTTTATTTGAGGTGCTAAAGGTGGGTTAAATACCGAACTCCTTTTCAATTCCTCAGTCACAATTCTATTTCCTTCCATACCCATTTTGGAAGCTAAAACAGTTAAGTTTATTTTTCTAGTGAATAACTTAATGTCCAATATTGTACCAGTCACATTTCCTTTTTTCACTGGGTTGTATTTCAATCCTTTACTAAAAGTCTGAAATGTTCTTTTCTTAAAATCATATTACTGAAATTGTAAATGGTGAATCCTTCAAAATTGTTTTAAATTGTTCTCAAAATTTACAGTGTCTTCAATATTCCTATTGTTAATGGGAACCAGGGTACTCACTAATAATGTCTCCCCCTCCCCCTTCTCCCCCCCCTCCCCCCCTAATTTCTTTTCCTATTATAAGGTTCATAATGCTCTTGATTATCCACCCCTAAAGGTGGAAATTCCGTGTCATAGTTGTACTCAACATTCTTTCTTTCTCTATTTCCTTCATTTCTAACCCTGTTGCTATAATTGTTCCTAAAATTTCCTTTCATATTCATTATTGTTGGTTTTGGGTAACTACTATTGCTTGCATATTCTTTTATGTCTCTATTTAACTTTCCCATTTTTCGCTTAATGATGTCTTCACATTTCAAATCTATTTCTTCTCTCATTTTAAAATATCTCTCTCTCCTGTTTGATCCCAAAAATGAGGTCTTGTTTAATGTTGGTGTCAAGCTCTTTGATTTCTTGTTCAATAACAGTTAATTTATTTTCATTTTCCACAATAATAAGCTGTATAATTTCTAGTCCACATTTATTGAAAGCTTTAACTAAATTCACATGAAACGAAGACCCTATTTGCACATTATTAGGGTATTTGTAAACCCTAAGTCCCTTAGGGACTATTTCTTTAATTAAACATTCATTCAAGTATGCATTTTCTATCCTTAGTGTCCTAAATTTCAACATTAGTTCATAAAGTTTATCAAGCTTTTCAATATATGTTGTACCATCATTATTAATCTCATTCTCAATGTCACTTTCAAGATTAAACAAATAATTTTTCTTTAACCACTCATTAGTGGTTTTGTGGTTCGGAAAAACAGTACCTTTGGTGTTTAGCCTTATTTTAGGCCTCGCACCCTTGTCCGTATTTTCATAATAACTTTGTTCTCGTTCTTCCTCTCCAACATCCAAAGCCCTCGGTGTTCTCATGGGGTTAAAATTGGTCATCTCCATTTCTCCAGAGTCGCCGGCTTCTGAAGTATCGCCTATAAGCTCCCTTTTCCTCTTTGCGGCTTGCCCGTTAGTCCCCTCATGAAATGAAACCTCCGAGTGCATCACTCCTCGTCCCGGAACCAAACTTTGACATAGGGGCGTAAGCAAGTCGATCAGTTCGGTTAACTGACCTATAAGCTTGCGAGTTTGCCCCATCTCTTCCTGTCCTTCTGAACCCATAACGAAAAATTTTGTACCGCAAAACCGCTCTCCACAAAATCACAAAGAAAACCAAAAAAGTGCGGCTTTTCACTAGCAACCAAGTAATCCAAACAAAAAAAGCCGTAGAGTGGAATGCAGTACTGTTTCAAATTCAATACACGAAAGTGACACCAACCACGTCTTGAACGCTTTTATTGAAAAAACCACATGCGTTTTCGTCCTTTTACTCTAGGACTTCATCAGATAAAACTATTTTAAAAAAACTCTACTTTTATACTTTATTAACAAACAATTAACCAATAAGACACCATCTCATTATTTTAAATAAACCAATCAATTTCATATCTCATTAATATTTATTCCTGAATGGAATTTAAAAATAATCGTATATATAAAAAATACTTTTAAAATCAATTTATCTTTTGGATATTTTTTAAAAAATTAGTTTGACATCGTGTAATACATCATTGGGAAAGTTCATTTATTTAAAATTTAACCATAAAAGTCATGTACCATAATAACTTCTGTGCAAAATTTCGCAAGCATTAAAAACCTTAGTCCTGTACCCCCTCTAGTGTCAAGAAACTATATAACATGTTAATTCAACCTTCAATTTATTTTTCACTTTGGATTACTTGGTTGCTAGTGAAAAGCCGCACTTTTTTGGTTTTCTTTGTGATTTTGTGGAGAGCGGTTTTGCGGTACAAAATTTTTCGTTATGGGTTCAGAAGGACAGGAAGAGATGGGGCAAACTCGCAAGCTCATAGGTCAGTTAACCGAACTGATCGACTTGCTTACGCCCCTATGTCAAAGTTTGGTTCCGGGACGAGGAGTGATGCACTCGGAGGTTTCATTTCATGAGGGGACTAACGGGCAAGCCGCAAAGAGGAAAAGGGAGCTTATAGGCGATACTTCGGAAGCCGGCGACCCTGGAGAAATGGAGATGACCAATTTTAACCCCATGAGAACACCGAGGGCTTTGGATGTTGGAGAGGAAGAACGAGAACAAAGTTATTATGAAAATACGGACAAGGGTGCGAGGCCTAAAATAAGGCTAAACACCAAAGGTACTGTTTTTCCGAACCACAAAACCACTAATGAGTGGTTAAAGAAAAATTATTTGTTTAATCTTGAAAGTGACATTGAGAATGAGATTAATAATGATGGTACAACATATATTGAAAAGCTTGATAAACTTTATGAACTAATGTTGAAATTTAGGACGCTAAGGATAGAAAATGCATACTTGAATGAATGTTTAATTAAAGAAATAGTCCCTAAGGGACTTAGGGTTTACAAATACCCTAATAATGTGCAAATAGGGTCTTCGTTTCATGTGAATTTAGTTAAAGCTTTCAATAAATGTGGACTAGAAATTATACAGCTTATTATTGTGGAAAATGAAAATAAATTAACTGTTATTGAACAAGAAATCAAAGAGCTTGACACCAACATTAAACAAGACCTCATTTTTGGGATCAAACAGGAGAGAGAGAGATATTTTAAAATGAGAGAAGAAATAGATTTGAAATGTGAAGACATCATTAAACGAAAAATGGGAAAGTTAAATAGAGACATAAAAGAATATGCAAGCAATAGTAGTTACCCAAAACCAACAATAATGAATATGAAAGGAAATTTTAGGAACAATTATAGCAACAGGGTTAGAAATGAAGGAAATAGAGAAAGAAAGAATGTTGAGTACAACTATGACACGGAATTTCCACCTTTAGGGGTGGATAATCAAGAGCATTATGAACCTTATAATAGGGAAAGAAATTTTCAGGTGAGGGGGGGGAGAAGGGGGAGGGGGAGACATTATTAGTGAGTACCCTGGTTCCCATTAACAATAGGAATATTGAAGACACTGTAAATTTTGAGAACGAATTTAAAAACAATTTTGAAGGATTCACCATTTACAATTTCAGTAATATGATTTTAAGAAAAGAACATTTCAGACTTTTTAGTAAAGGATTGAAATACAACCCAGTGAAAAAAGGAAATGTGACTGGTACAATATTGGACATTAAGTTATTCACTAGAAAAATAAACTTAACTGTTTTAGCTTCCAAAATGGGTATGGAAGGAAATAGAATTGTGACTGAGGAATTGAAAAGGAGTTCGGTATTTAACCCACCTTTAGCACCTCAAATAAAAAATTTTGAAAACGTGTTAGAAAAAGAAATTAGAAAATTAGAGATGAAGGATAAGGGCAAGAATAAATATATAACTAATATGAAGAAAGAGGAATGGGAAGTTTTGAATGAAATGATTGAGAACGCCAAGGTAAGGGTGATGAAACCAGACAAAGGGGGAGGAATTGTTATTATGGAGAATACTATGTATGATACCAAAATGTATTCAATTTTGTTAGATGAACGAAAATATTCGGTGGCCTCTAAAAATGTGTTGGTAATACATATAAGAAAATTGACATGATACTTGAAAATTTATTAATGGATAAAGTTATTGATATTAGAACTTATAAATATTTAGAGGTAAAAAAGCCAAGGGTAGCAACAATGTTTGGCATACCCAAGATTCATAAGAATCAATTTGACCCCCCTTTAAGACCAATTGTTTCAGCGGAAGGAGCAAAAATTACCCCATTAGCTAAATATGTAGACAATAAAGTCAAACACCTATGGATGAAAAATGAAATTATTCTAAGAGATTCTTGGGATTTCTTAAGAGAACTTTCCCCAAATATATACAACGAAGAAATAATTTTTGTCACAATAGACATTATAGATCTTTTCTCTAGTATACCGCATGTTGAAGGTATGGAATTATTTGAGGAAAGTGTGTACGGTGACAAGAAGTTGTCACACGAAGAAAAAGTAACGGTAGTGACCCTTATGGATTCCATTTTGAAATACAACTACCTAATGTTCAATGGAGAATATTATAAACAGATTTCAGGAGTCTCAATGGGGGCAGCTTGTGCCCCGACCTTTGCCAATATAGTGCTTGGCAAATGGGAGGAGAAATTTATAATCAATTCTGTTTTTAGGCAATATTGGTGCCTTTATCATAGATTTTTGGATGACATAGCGATATTCTGGATAGGAAGTGTGGAAAAGTTCAATGATTTTTTTACTTATATAAATCAAACCACTAATTATCTAAAATTTACTTATGTAATGAATGCAAAAGTTATGAATTACTTAGATGTGGAAATTTATAAGAAAAATGGAAAATTTGAAACTAAAGTGTTCAGAAAGGACACATTCTGTAATTCATACTTACATTATGATAGTTTTCAACCAAAACATTGTAAGAAAAATATTATAAAGGGCCAATTTGTGAGAGGCTCCAGGATGACAAGTGATGAAGATGATTTCCATCAGGAATGCAATAAACTGGAAACAATGTTTCTGGAGAGGGGTTACCCAGCAGAATTTGTAAGCGTAATAAGAGATGAGGTTGAGAAAGGTAGAAAAAATAAATTTCAACCAATAAAAGGAATAAAAGAAGTATTGAATGATGGTCCAGGTAATAAGATAGTGAACACAAATGAGAATGTAAAAAGGTTAATTATGGAGTTTAATACTTTAAATAAAGAGGTTAAACAGATATTCAAATTCAAGAGGGAATGGGATAGATTTGCTGCCATCACAGACTTAGAAGAGATTAAGAATATGACATTGCAAGTGACTTACAGGAACCCCCCTAACATAAAGAAAAAAATAGAAGGAAATAGAAAATATAAAAAGACTGGGGAAAATAATAAAGTGGGAACATTTAAGTGCGGGAGATGTGCACAATGTCCATACATTATGAACAAGGAAGACATTTTTATAGAAAGTAGAAAGAGATTAATAAAAAGTAAGGACAGAATCAATTGTAATACCCAAGGGGTAGTTTATTTGGCAGTTTGTCAAAACTGCCAATCATTCTATATTGGAAAAATGGAAAGGGTCTTTAAAAGACGTATATATGAGCACATATACGATATTGGAAAAAGAAAAGAAACTAACGCACTATATAGGCACTTTAAAAATTGTGAAGGAGCAAAATATTTATTTTTTGGGTTGGAACAAGTACAGCAGGATGTTAGGGGAGGTCTGTGGGAAGAGATTATAGAAAGTAGGGAATTGTGGTGGCAGGTCTATTTAAATGCTTGTAAAAGACCTGGACTAAATGAAAATTTATCTATAGGACCAATATTAAAAGTGAAAGCGAATAAAGTCTAAGTCACATTCACTGGGTTGTTTGGTTTATATGACAATTTTGTATATAAACATTAATTTTAAGGATTTTTAAATAAAAAATTTATGTATTTATTTATTCATATATATATATATTTAATTTTAATATAATTAATTTATATAGATATATTTAATAGACATAAGAAATTGATAGGTAGGAATCATATAATGATTACAAAACACAACAACACATATACAAAAAGTGAAAAATAAATTGAAGGTTGAATTAACATGTTATATAGTTTCTTGACACTAGAGGGGGTACAGGACTAAGGTTTTTAATGCTTGCAAAATTTTGCACAGAAGTTATTATGGTACATGACTTTTATGGTTAAATTTTAAATAAATGAACTTTCCCAATGATGTATTACATGATGTCAAACTAATTTTTTAAAAAATATCCAAAAGATAAATTGATTTTAAAAGTATTTTTTATATATATGATTATTTTTAAATTCCATTCAGGAATAAATATTAATGAGATATGAAATTGATTGGTTTATTTAAAATAATGAGATGGTGTCTTATTGGTTAATTGTTTGTTAATAAAGTATAAAAGTAGAGTTTTTTTTTTTTAAATAGTTTTATCTGATGAAGTCCTAGAGTAAAAGGACGAAAACGCATGTGGTTTTTTCAATAAAAGCATTCAAGACGTGGTTGGTGTCACTTTCGTGTATTGAATTTGAAACAGTACTGCATTCCACTCTACGGCTTTTTTTGTTTGGATTACTGTATTAATTATTTAGTATAAAAGACCTCTATTATACTATGTTCATTTATCTGAAGAAGTCACAGTGTGGACGAAAACGTGTTGTATGTGGATTTTACCTTCGTTAAATAAATCTATTGGAACCTGCCTTTTGGGACTTTCTGGATATTTATTGGAGTTCAGCACTTCCTACACTGGTTTTTGCATTCTTAGTCTGCACAGAGGGTAAGTTCTGCTTCTCCCTTGTTTATGCACCAGATCACAGTGCTGATTGTTTGCAAACACTTTTACTGATCTTTAGGACCACAGATTATTGAGAGAATTGAAAGCATTTATTACTGCCAACTCCTCTTTCCTGTTTGTGCATTTTGGTCAGTCTTATCTATTCCAGAGACATTGCATTTTTACTTCCATATACACTGCTCCCCAAGCAAAGTCTTGAGGTGTCTGTTACAGACTGTGCTGGGCCTAAATGGGAAAATGGGAGACCTACATTGAAGTAAATTTGGTCCAGTGAAAGAATTTCTCTTCTTACAAATCCCAAAAATGAAATGTGGAATGTCAGGTGATATTGACGGTGAGACCATACTGAATTTAAGCACCACTGAATTTTTGTCATGTGAAGTCGTGCTACAGAAATCATAAGAATCACTGATGCCATGAGTCCTAGTATCCAGAGAAATTCTCTTACTGAGACTACTGTCTGAGTGGAAAAACTCAGAAATAGATCTACTTTTTCCTCTGGAAGGAAAGTTCTTTGAACTGAGGTATCTTGGATACCCCCCGGAAAAATAACCCAAATAAACAAGACTTTTGGACGTTCTCCTGAAACCTGAGACTGTGGAAGAGATCTCTCAACACAGTGAAAGATTCTTAATACTTTGAAAAAGACTGCAAAAATAAGTAAGATGTCTAAATAATGAAAAATGTGAATACAATACAGTCTGCACCAGGCTATCACTAGTGCTAGGCACTGTAAGTAACTTTGGTACAAAGTTTGATGCAGAGAATGATCAGTGTGATCCAGACACAGAAAACCTTATGAAATGTCTGAAATATGGATCTGTATGAATGGGATAAGCATGTTTTAAATCTAAGGTAATAAAAAATTTAAGAGATAAAAACAGAAAGACACCCACAGCTACCAAACATCAGAGCAGAGTACAATGCAGAATACTGCAAAGACAGAACATTCTGACTACCATGATCCAGGAAATAAACTTTAATGGAATTAAAATAAAAAACAGATGAGCACTTTCAGGAAAGTCATATCCCTTCATCAGATTTACACAATAAAACATATACGTAAATTTTAAAAAATTACTGGTTAATAAGCAAATCGCCCTTTGCAAACACCCTTTAAAAAGCAAATCAGAATCGGAGCATAAGGAACCATTACATAAATGCACAAATAATACTGTAATCATTTAAATGAGTCATTCATTCATATCCAATCAAACATGAATATAGGGGGTCCATGAAAACATTATCAGCCAATTGGCTTTTATATATCCAAATTATGTCCTTATGCATATTCGTTGGTTCAGAACTACTCAAAAAGGCGGTTAATCAAATAATCGGTCATATGAACGAATCATTCATTCATAATCAATGAAATAATATAGATGTAAGGTATCTATGAGAACTTCATTAACCCATTGTCTTTAAAAACATAACTTCATGAACGATCATCGACTCATAGCCATTTATAGAAAAAAAACATTCAATGTAGCAACTTTATCAAATAATATTCTTTGATCAAATAATGAATCTCACTTTTGTAAATAATTTTATTATTTTTTTTTTTTTTTAACAAATTGTATATTATCTCTGTATTTTTCACTGTTCTACTACTTGATTTACTTTTGTCTAACTATTGTAAAATTGTCTATATCCTGTGGAGCTTTTCTCCCCGGGCCACCACTGAAAACGGGCTCTTCCAGGCCCAGTGGTCATCAAACTGTAATAAATAACTATATTCGATAAATATTTATTTAAGAAATGATACACATGACTGCAGTTCTACACATTTGTATATGAACCGGTTTCTCATTAGTTATCTAATTATATATTCATGAGTCTGCCGTCAGCATGTACAGCTGAAATGAAAAGATGTTGTTTTTAAATGACTGTATTCATGATGGTCTGTCTTTGCAGGGGATAATACATAGATTATTTTATTCTAAATGTTATTGTCGCATATATTTGATTTGAGATCATTGTCTTATTTATTTGGTCAAAGGTTGTTGTATCTGCCATCTCTTTGAGTGGTTGTGAACACAATAAATATGCATAAAGACATGATTTGGAAATATGAAAGCCAATTAGGTGATGTTTTCATAGACCCCCCCCCCCATATCCACACATTTGACTGCATATGAATGAATGACTCATTTAAATGATTATAGTATTATTTTTGCATTTACGTAATGGATCTTTACACTCCAATTCTGATTTGCTTTTTAAAGGGTGTACGCAATGTGGGATTTGCTTATTGGCCAGTAATTTTTTTAATTTATGCATATGTTTACTGTGTAGATCTGAAGAAGGGATGTGACTTTCCCAAAAGTGCTTATCTGTTTCTATTTTAATTCCATTAAAGGTTATGCCCTGGATCATGTTAGTCAGACTGTTTGGTCTTTGCAGTAACAAACTAAACAGGGGAATGAGAAGTAGCAGGTTATGAACAGATACATTTTGAACCTAAACAGTATAAAAAAAAAATTATATACTCACCATAACATTCCATCTGTGTTGTCCACTTACATTCACCATCAACATATGGATTCAGATCCAACCCTCAAATCTGACTCGGCCACTATTTTCAGCTCGTGGAAGCCTACAAACCCTCGAACTCCTCTCTACATCACAATGTCTCACTCCTGTTCTCCTCAGAAAATACATATAGCTTGAAAGGAAAGACAGTAGCAACTACATACAGAGACCATCACTGTAGATCAAGCCGTAAGGTATTTAAGGTGTCTTTTTAATCCTCACTTCCTATCTATGGTCAGGGGGTAGGAGGGTGGGGAGTTGATGGTGAATGAAAATGGACAACACAGATGGATCATTATAGTGAGTACATAACTTCATCTGATATTGTCAATTTGCATTCACCATCAATGTATGGGACAGAGTCCCGAGCTACCTGAGCCCTGGGTGACCCTAAGGAAGGATGTTCCTAAGAATGACCAAACCAAAGGCCACTCTTTCCCTCAAGACCAGATCTAATTGTAGTGGTTGATAAAGGTGTATGTATTTGACAAAGTAACAGCTGTGCAAATATCATCCATGAAAGCTCTGGAATGAAGAAACGTGGAAGTTGCCATAGGTCTGGTGGAATGTGCTCTTACAGGTTTGTAGAGGGGACATTCAATTTTGCATACACCAAGGAAATGAATTCAGTTATCCTTTGGCTATATTTACTTTCTTAATGGGTTGTCCCAACCTATGGTGTGCAAATGAAAATAAAAGTTGATCTGATTTCCTAAAGTCCTCTGTACATTGCAAAGAGTACCACAACTGTTTATGAACATCCAATGAATGCAACAAGAATTCCCCTTGGTTACTGAAATTTGGAAAGAATACTGGAAGATGAATTTCCTGATTAATATTGGATTCTGACACCACCTTTGGTAGAAAGAAAGCATTGGTCCATAAGGAAACCTTATCTTTGTGAAATACCAAGACAGGGGGGTTCAAGATAATGCATGAAACTCTGATATTCTCCTGGCTGGTGTTACAGCAACAAGAAAAGCTGTCTTCCAAGACAGGAATTTCAAATCACATTTGGCTGCAGGCTCAAAGGTGGATTATGTCAGGCCCTGTAGTACAAGAGTTAAATCCCATGGGGAACAGGGTCCTTTAAAGGGAGATCTTATCAGAAGAGTACCCTTCAGAAATACTTTACAAATCTTCTCAGAAGCCAAGGAAAAATTGTGTAACCCCACATGGAAACTTGAAATTGCTGCAAGCTGAACCCTAACAGTAGATGCCCTTGCTCCTTCATTAAAATATTCAGCTAGAAATTGAAGGACAGCATATCTAGGAGTTGTAAAGGGGTTCTATGTGGTTTTGCTACACCCAACAAACAAATCGTTTCAACTTACTTCTGTACAATTTCCTACTAAAAGGCTTATGGGAAGATAATGGAATAGAACAGACTAGGAAAGAAAGCATAGGTTGCCTGGCCATCAATGGAATTGGAGAAACCATGCTGTCAGTACAAGGTTGGGAAGGTCTGTGTGAATCAGCCTTGTTGGATGGGACAAAAGGTCTGGAGTTGGATCCAGAATCCAAGGTAGGGATAGTAGTTGAGGCCAAAGAAAGGGGAACCATGCACTGTGCTTCAATCTGGCTGCCTTCTGTACAAATCTGTGTATCAAGGGAGTTGAGATAGAGGTACAACAGGCCAGGGGGGCCAATCTTGGAGAAGAGCATCCCTCGGTGACTCTCACGCTGGAGGCATTAGGGAAAATATGCTGCTGCATTTGTTTTTAGGGAAGATGTAAAAAGATCGCAAAAGGCTGGCCCCACTGATAAAATAATTTTCACCACTTTCTGGTTGAGGGATCACTTGTGAGGTAATAGAATGGACCTGCTGAGTTTGTCTGCTGTCAGACTGGACTTCCCCAGAATGTGTACTGCCATCAGAAAGCGATTGAAGGCTATCGCCCACTGTCACACTCTGACAGCTTCTCAACACAGGGGGTAAGACTTGGTTCCTCCTTGCTTGTTGATGTATCAAACTACTGACATACTGTCCATTTAGATTGCAATTGTCCTTTGAAGGAGAGAATCTTGGAATGCTTGCAATGCCAAAAGCACCACTCTCAATCTCCAGAACACTGATATGCAGGTTGGCCTCTGTGGGGGACCAAGTGCCTTAGACTGTCTTCTCCAGATAATAACCCCACACCCAATCTGCAAAGCATCTGTGGTCACTATGGCCTTGGGCTGGGAAGGTATGAATGGTTGACCTTGTTAGGGCTGTCCACCATGAGAGGTCATTTTTACATATCCGAGTCACACTTATCTTTGTAGACATAGGGTGAGTGAAAATGGATCATTGGGTTTGTAGTATCCATTGTAACACACTCAGCCTGCAAGAGGTTTCTGGCCTATATCTTCATGCTGCAAATGATTCTCCTGACCTGGCTTCTGATGTTCTGTAGTCATGGTAATGGTATGGATGCAAGCATGGATTGAGTGTCGAAGACTGCGCCTATGAATTCCAGATTCTGGGTGGGTTTCAGTTTTGATTTCATGATTTATTGTGATCCCTAGAGTTAAGCAAGTTTTTTAGTACCTGTTTTCTTGCTTATACCAACTGATGCCTGGTTAGGGCTCTGATGAGCCAGTTAACCAAATAAGGGAACACCCAGATTCCCTGCAGCCTTAGATGAGCTGTTACTACTGCCATGCATTTGGTGAGCACCCTGGGGGCTGTAGTGAGGCTAAAGAGCAGTACTCTGTACTGGTAGTGACTTGCTCCCACTTGGAAGTGTAAGTGCCTCCTGGACCATCTGTTCATCTTTATGTGATAGTATGCATACTGGAGGTCTATAGAGCCCATCCATTCATCCTTCCCTAAAAAGGGTAGAATAGACTACATGTTACCATCCAGAACTTGGTATGCGTGACCAATTTGTTTAACATTCTGAGATCCAAGATCAGTCTCCCATCCCCTGTCTTTTATCTAACCAAAAAGAACCTTAAGTAAGGTCCAGATCCTATCTGGTCTGGTGGGACTTCTTGGATGATTCTTTTTGCAAGCAACTGTTGAATTTGCTAAGTTGCTGGCTCCCTTTGATTGGGTGGAACATTAGGAAGGTTTGTTATGGATAGGGCGGAAGGAAAAAGGGCATGATAAAACCTCTGGTAATAATTCTCTGCATCCAAATATCATTTGTTATACTTAATCAGGCTGTTTGGTGCAGAGAAAAAACAACCAACTGCCTCTAGAGGAAGATAATCAGGCCTCCTTTCAGAATCATTGACATGGTCTATTAAAGAAAGTATCTTTGGACCCTACATTTTGTGGGCTTCCTCTGCCATGAGGGCATCTTCTGTTAAAATTTCTCTCTGCCTGGGAGAATCACAGTTCCACGTGCATCAGGGAAAGGACCTTGTGATTTTTTGAACCACATCTTGTGACCTCCCTGCTGATTCCTTGAAAAGGTTCTTGGGGGGGGGGTCAAAAATGTACTCCAATAGCAGACAAGGTCTTTCTGCCCTTCTCACACCTGGAACATGTTTCTTTAACAGTGGGAGCAAAAAGGGAGGAGCCATCAAACGGAGCACTGACGAAAGAAGACTTGAAAGGCTCTGCAAAATCACACAGGCACATCCAGACATGCCTGAACCCGCCATCCTTGAAGCACCTTCCATTGCATTGGAAATAAGCCTCTTGGAAGAGTTCACAACTGATTGTAAGATAACCAGCTGAAGGGGCACAGATGCTTGGGTCCACTTCAGTTGTGGTCCTTTCCAACCAGTTGGAAAGTTCGTCAAGTTAGATCCCTTTGCAACCCCGTAAAATGGGCTAGGTAATTCAGCGACTGAATGACAAAAGTCATTGAAGCATACACTCGCTTCCCCAACATGTCCAATGCCCTAGACTCTCTATTAGGAGGATAGACAGTCTAACTCTACTCCACAAGTTCCTTTCTCATGGCCACTGACACAACCATGGCATCAACTGGTACGCCCTTACTCCAAATTTCCTTTCTACTGGTGGTGCCACAATTTTATCTGGTCTCTTGGGGATGGGTTTGGTCGAGTCAGTTTCCTTCCAAGCCTTCTGACAAATAAGGTCCACCAATTGGTCAAGGGCGGGGATACCCAGGCGGTAGATGGGCAGGTCCTGAAAGCTTCCAGATATACAAACTCCTCGGGAGAAGGGTTTTGGACAGACCAACCACCCTTTTGTTTTAGGAGTTCGAGGATGTCTCCAAAGGAGACGTCATCAGGTGGTGATTTTCAGGGACTCTTCTCATTCATTGAGGTCAGTATCAGTGATGAGAGACTCTTGGGGTGAGTCTAGGTGTTTCCTCTTACACTGCCTCTTCTTAGGGACTTCCTCAGTCGGGTGATCTGGGGAAGCATCAGAAGAGGAAGGAATCCCAGATTGGGCAGTCTGGAAACTTTAGACCTGCTGTCCCTGTGGTGAGGCTCACGAGACAAAGTCAAAGAAGAGGTAAAGAATGGAGCCCAAGGGAGAGAACACACCTGATCTGAAGGCCATGCAAATAGGAAATAAAATCAAAAGGACAGGATAAATATATATAGCAAAGAAGAAAGGAAGGTTAAAAGAAGAAATTCTAAATTTTAGAAGTTCTCTAAGTAAATCTTACTATTAGAGCTCGAGAGGTCAGCAACCATGTCTTAATGCTATGAGCGGCAAATGAGATCAGAGGGGAATAGCAGCAAAGCATTATGGATAGGGAGGAGCTCAAGAGTTTGTAGGCTTCCACAAGCTGAAAATTGTGGCTAGATCAGATCCAAACCCCTGCACTGATGGTGAACAAAAATTGACATCATATCTGGTTTTAAAAGGAAAGATCTAGATCTCATTACCATAAATCTCCTTTTTTAGCCTCAGAAACATTCCTGAATAAAAATGTTCTCTATCTAATGTGCAGGGATTGATTATATCATCTCAGAATCAGCAGATGCTGGAAAATAGAAATCTGAACTGGTGAATGAGGAGGAATCCCTAGAAAGAAAAGGATTCCCAGTGCCATCTGATTCTGAGTTGAATCTCTTTCAAAACACACTTGTTGCCGTAGACAGAAATGCAGGTTCAGATTTTTGGGGAAGGATTATCTTGGTGGGAAAGGAGGAATTGGAAGATGGTTATTCAGACTGATTAGACTTTCCTTTATTCTAGTGGGCTCCTCCTTTCTTCTTGGAACCTCCCCACCATTGCTTTTTAAACGTCTGCATACTAGCATCTTGCTGGGTCTTATTTTGCTTTAGCATTAACCCCCTTGACAAACTTGGAGAAGGAAAGATGAAAAATCTGAGAAATTCCCTAAATCAGCTTGCCTTGCCTCTCTCATCACACTTCTTAAGAATCTCTACAGGAGATGGTCCAAAGACTACCTCTCTAAAGGAGAATTCAAAATGTCACTTTTAACATTCTCAGGAAGGTTTTCTGCAAGTACCCAAGCCAAGCTCTTTGTAACAGTTCCAATGGCATCAGCCCAAACATAAGCTCTCTTCCAAGAGTGGACAGCCACTTCAGACACAAAAGCAATAAGATTATACAAGTATGTTTTTTCCTCAGAAGGGAAAAGATGTTTCTCATGCTCTCAAAAATGGCAAGCATAAACTTTTAACATACAAGCTTCACAAATGAGGATTCTATAAAAGTGCTGCACAAGAATACATGTTTTACTACGTCTATCAAAAGCTTTCCCATCCTTGTCAGATGGGGAGGGATTGGCATTAATGTGGTTTCTAGGGCAGCTTGTCAGATCCAGCTCGGCAGTATCAGTGCTCCAACCTCAAGCCGCATAGTTCACCTCTGTCCCCAGTTACCTTAGGTCT
This sequence comes from Protopterus annectens, assembly GCF_019279795.1. NCBI lineage: Eukaryota > Metazoa > Chordata > Ceratodontiformes > Protopteridae > Protopterus > Protopterus annectens. The sequence continues at coordinate 86,047,838 of NC_056744.1, read as the reverse complement.
TGTTTGATGCCATAAAGAACAACCAATCTGTGCTGACAAGGACCTGATGGACTCTAACCACATGAACCTTCAAGCCTTACAGAATAAGGAATGGGAAAGGTGGGTGGGCTGTTGTATTGGACAGACTGGGATAAAAGGATCTTTCATTATGGCAAGTACACAACTTTCGTGTACTATTCATTCAGTCCATTCAATCAGGTGTGGGTCAGAATCCCAGGCTATGGAGACCCTGGGTGGCCTCATTACAGGAGACCCTTCAGGATGTAGCACCAAAGGATGCTCTAGTCCTAGAGGTAAAGCCGATCTTATGTTTGATAAAAGTATGCATTGATGACCTGGTGGCAGCCTCAAATATTGTTTAGTGAAAACACTCTGAAAAGGAGTGCAGAAGGTGCCATGGCTCTAGCAGAATGGAGATTTTAGTTTACGAGGCACAGGTTTGTCAAGTGAATAAAAGAATGTGATGAAGTCTGCTAACTATCTTGAAAGCAATACCTTAGACACACCCCTCCACACCAATTAGTTCTGAGCAAATTAAATAAAACCTTGTTCTTTTCTGAATGATTCTGTGAAAGTAGGTGGGTGGGATATCGAAATGTTTGACTCAGAAGACATTTAGGGAATAAAGGAAGGATTTGTCATTAGAGATGCTCTGTCTATGGAAAATCAAAGGCAGAGGAGAGGAAGAAAGAGAGTGGAATTCTAAAATTCTTCTTGCTGAAATAATGGGTAATAGAACAGTAGTTTCAGTTCTACCAAAGATGCTGATTCAAAAGGTGGTTTTGTGAAAGCCTCCAGTACAAAATTCAGGTCCCAAGGAGGAACTGGATGTCTGACTGGTGGTCTTAATAAAAAGGTTCCTTTTAGAAATACCTTGTATAACTTCTACAGGCTAAAGAACATTCCTGAAACCAAATGTGAAAGATGGAAAATTCTGCCAAATGGGCCTTAACAGTGGAAAAACTACAACCTGAATCAAAAAGTAATGAAAAAAGTGAAGGATGTCTGATAACAGATGAGAAAGGTAAAATCTTTTGTAGGCCAGCCGAGGGAAACATCTTTTCCACTTGCTACAAAAGATCTTTCGAGTGAAAGCTTTCTTTGAAATTTAAAATTCTGACCACTTTCTTGGGAAAAGGAATCATCTTTAGCCATCATTGGAATTGGAGAAACCAAGTAGTTAGTTTCAAACTGTGCGAGTTTGAGTGATTCTCCTGGAGGGATGAGAGAGATTCAGATATGTAACAAAATCTAGGAGCCAGGGAAGCTCCTTCAAGTAAGGCCTTACAAGGGGAAACCAAATCTGTCGGGGCCAAAATGGGGCTGTAAGTATAACTGTTGCCTTAAACCACAATGCTTTCTGCAGAAACAAACATCAGTGGATGGGGTGGTTATGCATAAACAGGCCCAGAGGGGCCACTGCTTAGTTTGCACATCTCTTGGCTGTCCTTGTGGGGAATCATGGCAAAATAGCTGCTTCTGCATTTGGTGCTGTGTGGGGTGGTAAACAGATCCTAGCAGGGAGTGTTTCAGTGACTACTTTCTTGACTTTTACTGAATTGATGGACCACCTGTAAGGCCTTAGGAGATTCCTACTGAGTCTGTATGCAAGGCAACGGAGTACCCCAGGATGAGTGTTGTTACCAGAAAGTGGTGGAAAACTACATACCACTGCCAGACCTTCAGCTTCCCATCAAAAAGTGCAATACCTGGTTCCCCATTGTTGGTTGGTGTACCAAACTACTGCCCTGTTGTCCATTTAGATGGATATCACACCCTGTGGAAGGCAGCCCCAAAGATCCTGCAGCACTAGATGGATAGTCCTCAACTCAAAGACATTTCTGTGAGGACTGGCCTTGTTGTTTGTCGACAGAACTTTACAGGTTTACTGATGTGCCCAGGCACTGACAAAGATGAAGATAATCAGTGGCTTGCTGAAGAAACATCAGAGGGTGCAAGCCTGGAGGCAACTGTCCAGATATGGGAAAATCTTGTATCCCCAAAGTTGCAGATGAGCTACTACAGCAGCCACACATTTGTTGAACAAACTGGGAGCTGGCTAAGTGTAACTGTAGCGCTCTAAATTGGTAGTAACTTGCTCCAATTCAGAAGTTTAGGAATCGTCTGGACTCTTTTGCTACCTTTATATGCAGGTGATTGTCCTGAAGACCACGGGATACAGCTATTTGTTTACCCAGAGGAGGCTATAATATAATGCACACTGACTCTTCTGAATTGCGTCTCTCTCTCTCAAGTGTTCAGAAGGCAATAGTCCAAAATGGTCCTGAGTTCCTTGGTTTTCTTAAGAACCAAGAAATTAGAATAAAATCTTGATCTGGTGGGATCGCTTGGATAGCTCTTTTGGTGAGAAGAGAAGCCTTTGCCTGGATGGGTGGGATGTCTTGCAGTGGATTGTGGGGATAATGAGGGCAGTCAAAAAATGCTATGCAATGGCGGACTTCTAAGATGGCTGCACAATGAGTAGCAACTTGATTTCAGCTCTCTCAGTGTGAAAACTGGAACTCAAGATACCAGAGCCAGTGAATTTGTATTTTTGTGTAAATCTCAGTAACTGGCTAGTAAGTACACAGCCTGGTTGCCAGAAAAAAGAAATGCAAAGAACCTGAAAGAAAAGCAATCACAAAAGGGGAGGAGAAACACTGACTGTGAAGAATTCTGCAGTTGTTTAGCAAAAAGCAGTGCAAGCTCCAGCTTTGGAGCAAGACATGACTACCAGTAAGACATGACTACCAGTAACCCACAGGAAAAACAAGTCAAATATACTCAGAGCCAATTAAAATAAATGAAATGCTGAAGGAGTATATCAACTAAAATAAAAGGCTGGAAAAACAGAAGAAGCTTTAAACATGGAACTCACTGAACTGGAATTCACTTCCAAACAACTTAAGAAGTATAACCTTGCTTAACTTATTTAAAATTAACCTCAGTGAATTCCTGAAATCACACTGGTTATGTCCATGCCCTAAACCAGACTAAACCCAGCCAACAACCACCTCACTAGACTCATCACCTCCTGAAGACTAGTACCTCCTCCTCTAGGTTTCCCTCTCCAACAAACCTCCTCCGCATATAAATGGTAAATTAGTCACACGTGTTGTTTGCTGTACTCATTTATACCTATGTAAAAGTATAAATTTTTTTCTCTGTATGTTCAATTTTTCTCTGTATGTTTAATTTCTCTTATCTTATTATGTTGGAGCTTTTCTCCCCGGGCCTCTACTGAAAAAGGATATGTATCCAGCTAGACCAGCCCGGTCAACAAATGTAAAATAAAATAAAATAAATAAAATAAATAAATATTCAGATGAGGTGATAAAACTGCAAAAATCAGAGGTTGAAATGAAGAAAAGGCTTGAGTGTGAGACTGCTCAAAAAGAGGGGTTCAAAAAAATAATTAACAAACTTAGAGGACAGAGCACATACAGAAAAAATTAGATTCTCTGCTGTACCAGTGAAGCTAGAAGAAACAGCCTGTATTAATTTTATGAAAGCACACATAAGCAAATGGACTAGTATTCCACAGCAGGCATTGTTAATTGAAAGGGCACATCCATGTTTATGCTCCAAACCTGGCTGTAAAGAAAGCAACAGAGACCAACACAGACCCTTTATATTAAAGATGCAATCCTACCAACAGACAGTCAATTCTGTCAAAACCATGGCAGAAGGCCAAAGTACTAAAAAAGGTAAACAGTAGAGTGTGGAAAATGATTACTCACTGTACACCAGGCAGAAAAGGAGTAAATGTATTCCAGTAATAGGTAATGTCAAGAAGCAGGCATGAGATTAAAGCTGCTGTATCCAGCTATTTTCAAAATATCCTTTACTAGAGGGTAAAATCAGCTTTTGATGCAGAACATGCTAAGGAGGAAATACTAAAGTTTGTCCAATAAAAACTGAGCTATCAAGCAGAAGAAATTCTGCTTCTTGTTCTTCTGGCAATAAAGCCTATACACAGATTGTGCCAGTGAAACCTTTTCCAATGTTTTAAAGGAAAATACTCAACAGACAGAATAAAAGCACAAGAGTTGACTAGAACAACCAGAAGTACACTGGAAATGAAGCAGAGACTGGATTTGGGAGATGGAGATCAACAGAAGAAAACCAGCAATTCAAATCGGTGAATGTGGGATTACAAAGCACTAGTTATATTTGTGAAACATGACAGATCAAAAAAACTTGGAAATATTGGACTTTTAACTTTGTAAAACTTGAAGGGGACTCCAAAGCATATACCCTTACTTTCTATCATTAATGTTTGGAAGAACATTTAGGAGAGGGGAAGAGGAAAGAAAGAGTTAAGTAAAACAAAATTTTGTTCTTAGCAGTAGTATTTTTATAATGCATGACATAACCTGAATGCTATAAAGTAAATCTTTCTTGGTTATTTTCGAGTGTAATACAGATAATAAAGTAAACGGGTGTCCCCTTTTTTTTCACTTGTGTGTGTGTTCAGTTTTAAGAAACATAGGTACTGAAATGTAAAAAGACAAAAAAGCAAGATAAAACAAAAATTGATATGCTTTTTCTTACTCTGGCATAGGAGAATGACTGGATTAAGACCCTCAGCTTTATCTAGTAACAAGTTCTAAGGGGGGAGCAAATACAGAGAAAAGAGCACAATGTAATAAAAAGTTTTCCTCTAGCAAATAAATCAGTGCTTGTAGTAGAAGCATCTGTGTCTCTGGTTCTCATGTCTCTAAGGAGACAATCTGATAATGGGCAATAAAAATAGAATACTTCTTTCAGTGGCTAGGAGATTGTTTTCTGAAATCATTCAAGTGTTTTTTTTTTCTAATCTGGAATAAAACCAGATTAAGAGAAAGGCAGACAGCACTTAATGAAAGTAGGACCACAGTCTATATTGTGTTTTAGCATGAATAACCTTCCTTAATAGGTTAAATCAAGTATGCAAGTATGGCTGTTAGTCTGGGGCAACTGTTCCTATTAGGAGGGTTGAACTTCAATATTTAAAGATATACACAGATTTGTGTGCTAGTATTAAGCTTATAGGTTTTAGAGGTGTTCTGTTTTTTTTAGAGGGTATGGTAGGATATAACATGGGTTTAAATTGATATAACAAGAAAGAAATGTATAAAAGATCAATTTGCCAAGCATTAGTGCATGCATAAAAGACAAAAGATGAAACTAGACATTTAAAAAAGCCGATGCACATAACAGGTGGGAATAATTTCTTAACATTATGACAATGCTTTGAGCAGCTGCTGTGGTGTAGCTTTTAGTGTTGTTGTCTCACAGCAAGAGGTTCTCCGGTTCAATCCTTGGCTGGGGTGCCTTCTGTGTGGAGTCTGCATGTCCTCCCTGTGGTCGTGTGAGTTTCCTCCGGGTGCTCCGGTTTCCTCCCACATCCCAAGACATGCTGTAGGTGGATTGGACACTCTAAATTGGCCCTAGGTGTGAGTGCATGTATGTGTGCGCCTTCTGTTGAAGGTTGGGCGCCAGGCTGGCAACTCGACACTGTAAAACTCTACTGCCAATCATGCATGGACAGGTGATCTGCTGTGGTGACCCCTAACTGGGAAAAGCCGAAAGAAGAACATTATGACAATGCTTTCTATATTATCTGTAAATGGTCTCAGATGTATACAGAAAAGAAAGTAGTGAACTATATTTAAAAAAAAGTAGGCTGCAAATAGCTGTGCTACAGGAGACAGGCTTGGAAAGAACTGAGCAGGTGAAATTGACAAAGGATTTCATATGGTTATTCAGTAGAATATCTGGGACAGAGGAAATGGGAGTACTTGTATTAATTGCAAGAAGAGCTCCAACAGTGATAGAAGGAAAAGACAATAATGGTTGGTTTGTAGTACTAAGGAGCTACTGGAAAGGGAGGAGGGTTATATTTGCATTCCACTTAAAACAGTGTAATGAAGCTCAAGAAAATTCAGGGAGAAATAATCAGCTTTCAGCAGGAACGATTACTTATAGGTCGAGAATGAAATTTGATTTGCAGCAGTGAGGATATACTGGGGACTGAAGGGAAAAATATAACAAAAGAGGGTAGATTTTTGAAAAAATTTATAAAAACCATTTGGCATAGATGATGTGAATTCAGTAGAAGTCCAGAGTGAATTTACATATTCCCCTGGTATAAAAACTGGGTTAGGCTAGATAGAAATTATATTTCACAGGAACACATGCCTTGGCTTTAAACGACTGTCACTGTTGAAGTTACAACTCAACCCCATGTGCAAAAATCGGTAGTAGATTGGGGTGTGCATTTAATTGAAAGTTTTGATATGCATACAATAACTATTTCAGATCACTGGCCAATAACTAAAATAAAAATACTTGGTAATGAAATAAAAGTGACACAGGTGCTTTTCCACCTATCTTTTAAAAACAGAGGAAATTAAGGAATGGGTAATGAAAATTACTCATGAGTTACTAAACAAGAATAAGAGATTACCTTGATAATATTTATTTTAGTTTACATTTGTTAACCAGGAAAGTCCAACTTGGAAAGAAGCCAATTTTCAGCGGAGGCCTGGGTAGAAACGTTCCAGACATATCTTTGTAATGTGGGAGGAAACCGGAGCACCCAGAGGAAACCCATACGAACACAGGGAGGACATGCAGACTCCACACAGAAGGCACTACAGCCAAGAATGGAACTGGAGAACATCTTGCTGTGAGGCGACAACGATACCACTGTGCTGTCCAATATGCATGAGTTCAAAAAGCCTGAAGTTAAGCAACTGTTTTTTATAACGGCAGAGCAAAAAATCTCTTAGCACAAAAACACCGGCAACAGAAAGTAGAATGGATTGTCACCAAGCTTAGGGAGCCTACAAAAAAATATATATATATATATATATATATATATATATATATATATATATATATAAAAAACAAGAGATCTTGGAGAGGTACTAGAAGTATTTTGGAACTGTTATGAAAATCTGTATTAAGGTAGAGTAATATGGAAATCCAAAACAGGTGCAAATGGAAATGTTTATGGGAGAGTTAACTATGCCATGAGAAGGCGAAGGCAGAGGTACCAGAATTGATTAAACGAATTTATTCAACACAGTCTGGCTGTTACATTGTTCAGTGACGTTGGTGTTTTGATATATGCCAAGGTTAGAGGTAGATCAGGCTCAATTATAAACAGAAGTAGTTGAGGTAAACATGGTAATGCATAACCAATCTACAGGAAAGTCCTCAAGAATAGATGGTATTCCTGAGGAAGTTTAGAAGCTAGGAGGGAAAACAGGTAGGTTTTGCAGTATTTTAAAAGGAGAAGTATTTGCATCATGAATGCAAGCAGGGGTTGCTGTAATACCTAAAGATGGTAAAGACCCATCGGATCTAGCTTCATATAGGCCCATTTCAATTCTAAACCATGATTATACACTATTTATGTCTATAATGGCTAAAAGAATGGCAAAGGTGATGCCAAAATTGATAGATATGGATCAATGTGTTTTTATGGAGAGCAGGCAAACATCTGACAACATTAAAAGAATAATGATTATAGGGTGGCCACGGTGGTGCAGCGGTTAGCATTGCCACCTCACAGCAAGAGGTTCTCTGGTTCGATTCTCAGCTAAGGTGCCTTCTGTGCGGAGTCTGCATGTCCTCCCTGGGGTCGCATTGGTTTCCTCCTGGTGCTCCGGTTTCCTCCCCCATCCCAAAGTAGGTGGATTGGACACTCTAAATTGGCCCTAGGTGTGTGTGTGTGCCTTCTGTGGTGGAAAGTTTGGAGCCGGGCTGGCAACTCGACACCATAAAACTCCTCTGCCAATCATGAGCGGACAGGTGATCCGCTGTGGCGACCCCTAACCAGGAAAAGCAGAAAAAAGACAAAGAAAAGAATGATGATGAACCAGAGGGAAGCAAAATGTAAGAAAATACCACTTATTTTTAGTGGGTGTTGATGCAGAGAAAACATTTGACAGCCTAAGCTGGGATTTTATGAGCAGGGCAAAAATTATAAGGTCAATTAGGAGGATATACAAGGAATTGGAGATGAAAATTAAAGAGCGTGGGTTCTTTTTTTTTTTTTTTTAAAACCTGCATACTACTTTATCACAAGTACAGGGTGAGCAAATGGTATAATTAAGGATTTTTTTTTTTTTGCTATACGATACAGAATCAAAATTGCCTAGACACAGTAATGCCTTTGAGTGAAATTATGGTGGCTGCCTAAAAAGCAATTACTAGACAATGGAAATCAAAGTCTAAACCAACTGTACTAGAAGTAGTGAATACAGTAACAGATAAAACTGATAATGGGATCTTTAGAAAAGGGTAGGAGCAAATTACAAAAATGGGAACTGTGGAAACACCACATGCAGAATAATATTTTGGAGGAAGAACAAAGTTTAAAAAAGCAGGATCTGAATGAGCTATGCAATGTTTGATGGATAATGGCAAGACAGATAAGTGATGTATAATGCTTGCAACTAAAAATGTCAATATGGTTTTGTTTTCATTTATATGCATGCCTGACTGCCTATGTCATAACTGAATTTAATAAAGATGTTTATGTTCAAAAAAAAAATGGTAGGCAGTAGCCTCTGTGTATTACCCCTCAAACACGTTTTAGGTGGTGGGCATGCCACAAAGCTTGGTTAAGGGACAGACTATCTCCAACTACCTCAAGAGTGAAGCAGTCAGGTAGATCCTTCAGGGATTCTTGGGTCTCCTGGCAAAGGAGGTTCGCTGATTTGGTAGACCTCTTCTGCCTCTCAGCCTGCATCTGTTAAATGGGTCACTCTGACACAGCCACCAGCGTCTGAAAGAGTTTCAAACTGATGTCTACATTTTCATAACCAGAGAGAAAAGGCCCCTTTTGGTTCCAATTATATGATCTTTGGGAGGCCCTTGAATGTCAAAGACAGTCTTACCATCTTGCTCATATTTCTTTCACAGATGGGACAATGATAACCCAAATGGAGCATTTGTGAAGGACACAGGTTTCTGCAAAATTGCATCGACACAGCTAGGCATGGAGCCTGATGGATATGCCTGTCCAGGCTGCTGCATCCATTGTGTTGTACATTAGATCAAGAGATTCACAACACTGAACATGGTACTTGGAGTAGTCTCGAGTTGCTTCTTTAACTCCAGCATCAGTGGGTTTTTCAGAGAAGATAATGCCTCCTGGGACAACTCAGTTGGAAACCTGCTTTTGTGTAGCATAGTTTATGGTCGAAAGCATATGCCCACTTCCTAAGATCTCCATCACCCTGGATTCCTTTCTGTAGTGATGAAGAGGTAGAATCTTCAAAAGGTTTGCTTTTAGTGGATGCTACCCACAATGATTGAGTCTGTCTCAAGTGATCTGGCCCAATGCTGTTTCTATTTTGGAAGGAGAAAGGATTTTCTTTGGTTTATATGTCTCAGGTTTCCTGCTAAAGTCTCCTGGCCACTAAGTAGTAACTTGTCGACTTGAGGACCACCCAGGACATAGATTGTCGTCCCATAGGTCTCAAACAATACTTGCCGGGGGGGGTCAATGGGTCAAGCTCCCCTCTGGCACATCAGTTAGGCTTCTGAGGGGCACTGTGGGGAATCCTATCTATTCTAAGTCCATATCAGGGGTGGGAGACTAAGGTACTTCCTCTTAAACATCCTCGTTTGAAAGATCAGTAGATCTGTGTCACCTGACTGCTCACAGGATTGTGGATCTACTCTTAGGTGAAGAAAAGATCTTTCCCACCATGAAGACCAAACCAACCTCCATTAGATCTGAAAAGGCTGCTTCAGCAGGATGATCCAACCCTTCATTCAGAAAAGGCTGGCACCAGAGGGACCTCCAAACCAGAGAAAATAGCAGGTCCCAATTTGGGAATCTGCATTAGGGAAGGTAGACATCTTTGAACCATCAACACATTCCTGGGCAACAGCTTGGCAGACAGAAATGAAGACACCAACCCAAATCCTCTGGTCTGAGACCATCAGATCTGACAAAGTTGGAGTTGAATAAATCAGAATATTCCCTGGAGCAGTTATCTGGAATATGGTTCACACCTTCACTAACACTAACTTAGAACATATCTACAGGGCCAGGGCATGGTTTCCCTCTACCGTCCTACAAAATATTGTTTCCTAACCTTACAATAATCTCATCCACCTGCAGAGAAGCTTCCCAAGAATTAGTATTGCAATATTGACTAAGAACATAGTACAGCTGTATCCCACTTAGCATAATTGTAGATGTTAGAGTAGATCAATGTTGCATGCAGTACATATTCCCACCATCCAACCCTTCACTTATGTAAGGACCATCTCTGTTTCTACATATAATCTCTTTGGCTCATCCCAAATATCCCTATGGTTCCTCCTCTGCATTTACAACCAAGATCAGACAGCTGGGGAGGTTGTTCTATCCTAAGGCACCAAAATGTTTTTCTCAACTTAGAAAGAACCAAAGATGGCACCGATGGACACCCTCAAACCCTGATGTCAGGACATCATTCATGGAGCATCCTTTGGCTTTGGATGATGCCAAGACTCTGGACAATGGGCCGACCATTGGCTTCTGCACAGCAGGAAGTCCCAAGGATTAGTACTGTAACATTGACTATGAAAAACATTAAACTGTTCCTAAGTAACTGGAGCTGAAAGGCAGACTGGTAAGGGAGCAAGAATCTGAGGCATTTGGATGGATCCAATTATCTCTGGTGCTGAAGAGGATAGAATAACCACCATCTCTATCAGCATTTTGAAGTATTTCTGCATCAGAATATCAAAACTAGCTTAACAAGGTACTCCTGCAACACCTAAAGGATCACACAGAAAGAGCCAAGAAGGAACATAATGACTTCTTTGGAAAGTCACTAATGGTGATGGAATCCAGGAAGGTGTACAGGTAAGGAGGTTAGGTCCTATGCTCTTCAAATCTTGGGACCTTCAAAGCTGGAGTTGGGGCCAATAAAATAATTGGGTCTTTCTGATCAGGCTCTAGGCTTTGATGGCTTGCCCAAAGTCTTGTATGTTTGGAGACTTCTGGATCCAGTGGCAGGATACCTTTCCAAAACACTTCTCTGCTCTCTGGCAAGGCTCTGGGTTTGAAAGCAGCACAGATTTTGTAATTTACTAGTAAATGAGGAACTCCCATGCACACGATGCAAAGGACACACGTGTCTTGTGGTGGGATCTTGTGTCCGCAATGGTACATTTTTTAAAACTAGCTTGCTTTTTCATCTTCAAACACCACACTAGCAACACTAATGAACTATCACTCAAAACCAGTGCAATAACTATAAATACTATTAACCAGCAATCTAAATATCTATGAAAATATCTATGAAATTATCTAAAAGCTTAATGGGTGAAAAACAGCACATCACTAATATGCTTAGCTACTATCCAAACACCTACATAAATAACTGTAAAGATGTAAGCTTAATACTCAATGGATGGAGAGAAATCAAGGGTAGTAAAATACCATGAAGAAAGGGCTCTAAGACAGATTAGTAGTAGCAAAAAAGTTAGATCCTAAATGAAACTCAAAACAAGTAGCTACTACTAACAACACAATGTATAAAAAAATAAAAATGTGAAAAAGGCAAAAATAAGGTGGAACACTTGTAAAAATCCACTGCCAATCAAGAATGGACCAGAGTTCTGCTGTGGCGAACCCTAACCGGGAAAATCTGAAAGTGTTTATTTAGCTACAAGTGACCAAAAGCAACAAATGAAATCTGAGGTAACTACGAGAAGTGCATTATAGGAAAAAAAATCCTTAAAGGGTTTTGAAGATGGAACACTGATTACTGCAAGAGTCTGATACAAGTAGACACACATCTGATCAGACAGACTGAATGAATATGATCCAAATGTTAAGTAGCAGCTAGGTTTACCACACAAAATCACTAATCACTGCATGGTCTAATCTGGGGTTAGAATATAAAAACTTACAAGACTGGAATTTTATACAATGTATTTTCCTTCTTGGGGGCAGGACGCCTGTCAGGCAAATTATAGGCTGTAATAAATATAGCCTCTAAAGTTGCAAAAAAACAGGAGGAACTGCAGTACGTAAAGGAAATTCCAGCTGTGGTAAATCATAATACTTCTTAGACAGTAGAATATCATTATATTTCATCTGAAATGGATTCATTCTGGAAGTCATTTCAGAAAAAGAAAATCCTTCCAAGGATCTGAAAGAAGTCCTACTTTCCCCAGAAACATAAATTGAAAAAGGAAAAATACTATTCTTTCACAATCATTTTGTGGTACAAAATCTTGAATCTCATTAGAAAAAGAATCACCCATTTTTCTTTTAGCAGAATCACCAGAGTTGGAAGGGTCAAGAACCTGAGCAAAGTCCAATAAATCACTTCTGTCCAAGGTAATAGAGACAAGAAGAGACATAGATCTTAAGTTTGATTCTTTTTGACAGGAATTTCTGAAGAAACAGCTATTTTGACAGTCAAAACATCCCTATGGACATGCATTCCAGTCTGCCTAGGCACAGAGATACTACCACTGCTTCTCCTTCAAGGATATCAAAAGTGGTTCTGCCTTGCTGCCAAGGGTGCTCCAACAGGTACAGTGGACATGCCTAACTCCTAAGTCTATGTTAGCTGTCTGGAATACATCAGAGAGAGCTAAGGAAAATAATGGTCTGAGGAACCAGAAATGGCCCCAGCAGAGTCACTCAGCTGTGGCTGAGGCACTTTAGTAGTCTGCTGTTTATTTTTAACATATTTTGTGTGTGTGTGTGTGTGTGTGTGTGTGTGTGTGTGTGTCTGGAAGTAGGAAGAACGAAATAAGCAAGGTTGTTTCCAGGGAAGCCTGGAACAGTAATATTAAAAGTCAATTTTCCACTTAAAAAAAAAGTGAAAAGCACAAACAGCCCCCAAAAGTATTAAAACTCATGTGATAATCTAAAAACACATTTCCCTACTTAAAATAATTTCATGGAAAAAGTTCACTTTCTGTGCAAAATAAAAGGTGGATATTCCCCCCTGCAGGAACTTATCTATCCAGCAACAGAACAGTATTACAGGACAGTCAATTTTTGAAAGCTCGCAAGACATGCGATTTAACAGCAGGAAAGCTCTGAAGGGATTGGTGTTCAAAATCCACTCTTTCTTCAGCTTTGCCAGAGTTAATTTTTTGGGCACATGAAAGGCGCCCTTAAGGTTTGGAAGTTGGCTAGCTAATCTGTCCCTAGGAGGATACAACCCCATAAAGCTAAGGTTACTACAGCAGTAATCAATGACACATTAAAAGGTGCATTTCAGACACTTACCATGCCTCACACTTGTGAATCCAGCATGTAGTTCCTTTACTGTAGGCATATAAAGTAGCTAACATTGTATTCAGTTACCCATTTCTGAGGAGCTCATATACAATTATACTCTGACAGATACCATGATCATCTGAGAAGCCACTATAACAGGCCTGCTGCTGGAATACTGCTTTTGGGATCATTAGATAGTTTGATGATGCACCTTATCTCAAGCAAACAAATAACCAAGCAGTCCCCACCACTCATTTTTAGTATTGACCAGAAAAGTTATTGCTACTGTACTTTAGGCAATGGCAGACATTACTAAATGAAGTGCATTACTCCTTAACAGGTTGGAAGCAGTCAGTATGACCTTTCATTTAACTCCAAAGGTACAATTTGCTGACTCGCACTCTAAACTGGTTGATGGCTCCCATGTCAGATAGTTAAAACTTTGCAGTTGCTATGTTTCACTAAACAGACTGATGGCAGTAAGATGCTACTTTGTTTCAGGATTTGTTGCACATTTCACAGAGACTAGAAACCAGATGTTAGCTTTCTTTCTGGAACTTGTTATCCTTTAAACCAATATACTTTGTTTCACACAGGATCCCATTTGGGGGCTGTTACTTTTCTTCTGATTAGCTGCTATCTGACTTGCTGCCATGTTCCACTGTTGAGAAGGATTACCAGTTAAGAATAAAGGACTCGCTAATCTGTTTCTCTTTCAGGACTTGCTACCAATGAAAGTTTGCTTCTTTCTTGTTTCAAACAGCAGTCACTAAATTGTTACTGTTTTCATCCCTGGGACTGGTTCTAACTAGGACTCATTGCTTTTCCTGAGATTAGTTACCTCCCGACTTACTACTAGGTTTCTACATGCCAATCAACATCTCCTCCCAAGCAGCACACCACACAGTTTAACAGTTTATGGTGTATATATATATATATATATATATATATATATATATATATATATATATATATATACACACACACAAACACGTGACTGGAGCTTTGTATATGTAGTTCTAGTTATCAGATCATCACACTGGATGCTGTGATGCCACAAGTGGAGCTCAGACGACTCACTGTTGGTAGATCAGAGCGCCAGGGAGATAAGGAGAATAAGAAACACTGCAGTAGAAGAAACAAACTTCTGGATAAACCAGCAAATGAAAGTTTGGTACTTACCATAATGACAGATCTGTGCTGCCTGATTTTCATCCATTTCAACACATGGGTTGCTGGATCCAACTGAATCTGACCTTGGCACCACTACTGAAGCTTTACAGATCCAGGGCTCTGACTCCTTCCTTACACAGTTCCCTACACCCTACCTTTTTATCTCAGAGAGAGTTTTCCACTACCAAATATAACTTTGCAGGAATAAAGAAGTTTTAAAAAAAGATTGTTCACCAACGTAATGAGAAGACCTATATATGGAGACACCAGTCTGACAGGACAGTACACATCTGGTCACCAGAAGTGAAGAAAGGGGAATTTGGAAGTTAAACAGGACAAAAAACAGACACATCTGTCATTATGCTGAGTACATGATGGTGCCTATTTTCATTTGATTCAATATATGGGGCAGATTCCAAAGCTGTTTTTACCTGGGTGGTATCAAGGAAGGTTGTTCTTGAGAATGGTGGAACCAAAGGAGTCACATGACCTGGATTGCATATCCAACTTATGACGAGACACAAGTTTGAACTGTTGACCAAATTGCAGCAACATAAATATAGTCAATGGGAAGTCTTTTCATAAAGGCTGTTGAAGTAGCTATTGCTCTTATGGAATGAGCCTTGAATTTTGCATGTAAGGGTAAGCTTTTTTGTGTGTACACAAAAGAAATGCAATCTGATAACCATCTTTACTCAATTTAGGTTTAGAATATGCAATAAACAATTGGTCAAATTTCTGAAAGTGGTTTTCTACAGACGGAAAATCGGAGTTGATGAACATCCAACACATGCAGAGTACATTAACTTTTGTTGGAGAATATCCAAAAAAATAAAGGAAGGTTGATGGACTGATTAAATTTATTTCGGATGCCACCTTAAGTAGAAAAGGTGCATTAATCCTTATGGAAATTGTCCTTGTGAAAAATTTGATTAGGAGGTTTGCAAGAAAGGATGTGTAACTCAAATTATTCTGGCTGATGTAATATAGCTACAAGAAAAACTGCCTTCCAAGAGAGAAACTTAAAATCTGCTGAAGCAGCTGGTTCAAAGAGAGGTTGAGTTAATGCTTGGAGCAAAATAGCAATGCCCCATGTCCCTGATAGGGGGCCATAGAAGGAACATTCCCCTCAAAAGATGCTTTACAGTCTCTCTTAGAGATGCTATGGAGATGTCACTCTGAAATATCTGTAATTTTGAAATTGCAGCCATTTGTACCTTGATGGTGGAATAAACAGAACCAGTACAGAAGGGCTCAGACAAACTCCAGTATGCAAGGAAAGGCAGCAGAAAATGGATTTATTCCTTTCAACATGGCTTGAATGGAAAATCATATAAGTCTTCTTTCTGGATTGTTTTTGAGAGGGTGAAATCTGAATTGGTGCAGAAAGCCTGGCATCTCCGGCCAAAATGAGAAGTGGCGAAACCAAGCAGTTTGTTTCATACAGAGGTGAAGGTCCAGTGGGTGAGTCAGGAGATTTGAAAAAGTACAGTTGTGTACCTATCAGTGTATTCACTGTTGCAGTCATTACTCTTGGGTTATCCTGCTGGCAGGCTACCCTCAGTTGGCCAGAATTCCAAAGTCTAGGTCCGGCGTCGGTTGCTGTCACCTCTTCCCTGACATCAGTGCACCAGGGTTATAAAAGATGCAGCCGACGCCATTTTCTTCAGTTTTTCTTGCCCCAGATGTCAGGTACCCCCAAATTGTTAGGCTGAAAAAATATGCCAATAAATATGTATGCACAAAAATAACATTTCCTTCATCTACAAGCAAATGCACCACATAGGTTGTATAGGATAGAGAAGTACAGATAAGTCCCAGCAAAGAAAAGGGGGGTGGTAGGTGGGTAACCTGGACTGCAACAGTGAACACACTCTAACATCTACATTTATGGTAGGTACACAACTGTACATGTTCATCGTGTTTCACTGTTGCAGTCATTACTCTTGGGTTGAATCCCAAAGCTGAGGATGGGTGGATGGGCTAAATAGGATTAGGAGAGGCTATAAGGCCCCGCAGAACTGCAGTGGCAAAGCCTGTTTGAATTTAGAGGAAAGAGATAAGAGGTAGTGCTTTGTGAAGGTGTGCACTGAACTCAAAGTTGCAGCCTCTAAGAGGTCTTTGGTTGGTACTCCTCTGAGGAAGGCTGCTAAAGTGGCTGCTGCTCTGGTAGAATGAGGCCTAATGCCCTTAGGCACTGATTTTCCATGCTGAAAATAGCAGAAATGGATGCAATGGCCTATCCATTTAGAAATGGTTTGTTTTGAGATAGCCTTTCCTTGTGATCCTGCAGCATATGACACTAAAAGTTGCTCAGTATTTCTGAAAGCTTTAGTTCTGTCCAAGTAGAAGGGTAACTGCCTGTGTATGTCCAAAGAATGCAGAATTTTCTCACTCTTGTTCTGTGGATTTGGATAAAAGGTAGGCAAGTGAATGGTTTGGTTGAGGGCCACACTGGACACCACCTTAGGCATAAATGTTGGGTTTGTCCTCAGAGAAACCCTGTCTGGATGAAAAATTATAGAAGGTTCCACAGCCATGAGTACTTGTAACTCTGAGACTAGTCTTGCAGAGGTTATTGCTAGGAGCAGAGCTGTTTTCCAGGATAAGAATTATATCCGCTGTTGAGGCTGTTTCAAAAGGAGGCAGTGTGAGTTTTTCCAAAACATAATTGAGGTCCCATGGCAGAATTGGTGCTCTCCTTGGAGGCCTAATGTTTGTGGCCCCTCTGAGGTACTGCCTTATTAAAGGATGAGAAAAAGATAGGTGGTTCTGTATTGTAATTGGGCTGAAATGGCAGAGGCATGAATCTTAATTGATGAGAAAGAAAGACCTTTGTTCAGCATCTCAGTTAGGTATTGTAAAATCTGAGGGATATTTGGTACACACGTGTCAATGCCTTGCTCCTGGTTCCAAGCACAGAATCTCTTCCATTTTTTTGCATAAGATTTTCTGGCACTAGGCCTCCTGGCCTCCAAGATCACATCCATAACAGCTTTTGAAAGAGTGTTCTGAATGGCTACATTATCCGCCATGCTGCCAGATTTAAGGTCCTGAGTTGGCTGTGCAGGATCCGATTGTTTTGTTGCGTCAGCAAGTGAGAAGTTTGAGGCAATATCCATGCTGGACCTTGAGACAAGCTCTTTAGGATTGGGTACCAGTGCTGGCATGGCCAGTCTGGTGCAATCAGTATAATTTTTGGCTTCTCTTGTCTGACCTTTAGGAATACCCTGGGAAGGAGGGGCAGTGGAGGAAAGGCATATACTGTTAGATTTTACCAGCTGAAGGATAGGGCGTCCACTCTCCATGCTTGCTTGTGATAAATCCTTGTGCAAAATCTCTGCAATTGGCAGTTGTGAGGGGAGGCAAATAGATCTATGTCTGGGCATCCCCATTTCCTTATTATGCTGAAGACTTGTGGATCCAGTTTCCATTCGTGGGGATCCATGAGGTTTCTGCTTAGTCTGCCAGAGTATTTGTTTTTCCTGGCAGGAATTGTGCTTGCAGGTGAACTTGATAAGTCAATGTTGTCTCCCATAAGGTCATTGCCTGTCTGCACAGGGGGTAAGAATGTGTACCTCCCTGCTTGTTTATGTACCACATGACCGTAGTATTGTCTGTCTTTATCAGTAGCTGCCCTGGATGAAGTAGATCCTTGAAAGCTGTCAGGGCATTTTGAACAGCTAGCATCTCTTTTTGATTGATGTGAAGGTGCATCTGGTTTGCAGGCCATGAGCCCTGAATACATTTTCCTGCCACATGGGCCCCCCAGGCATAATCTGATACATCCGTTGTCAGTGTCTGTCTGGCTGTGGGTAAGCTGAATGTCAGACCCTTGTTGTGGTGACAGGCCTCTGCCCACCATCGAAACTCCTGTTGCAGTCAGGGAATGAGTGCAATTAGTCTCCAGGCTGTGGCAATGCGGAGTCCAAACACTTTTTAGATACCACTGTAGTTTCCTCATATGCAGTCTGGCATATGGAATTAGTAGAATGCAGGATGCCATGAAACCCAAGGCCTGCAGGATTTTCCTTTCAGATAAGTGGGTCTTTGTTGCCAATTTCTTGAAGTAAGAAGTCAGCTGTTTTTGTTTCTCTGGCGTGAGATAAGCCATCTGGGCAGTTGTATTTAAGCTTGCACCCAGGAATATTATCTCGAGGGGGCACTAGTTTTGATTTCTTTTCGTTTACTGTGTACCCTAGGCCAATTAGTAATCTTTTTACAAATGCCTGATGCTTTAGAAGAATGTCTTTGTTCTCTGCTTGAATTAGGCAGTCGTCCAAGTAAGGCAATATTTGAATTCCTCTGTCTGCAAAACGCAATTACTGGTGCCAGGCATTTTGTGAAGACTCTGGGCACAGTAGATAAGCCAAAGGGCAGTGCAGAGAATTGGTAATGCATTGAGCCAGCTATGAATCGGAGGTATCTTCTGCAAGATTTTCTGATTGGGACATGCAGGTATGCCTCTTTTAGGTCCAAAGTTACGAGCCAAGCCTTCTTGCCCAGCATTGCCAGTAGCTGCTGTAGAGTCAATATCTTGAATTTTGGAACTTCCAGAAAGGTATTTAGTATAGACAGGTCCAGTATTGGTCTCCAGGTTTTGTCCTTTCTGGGCACTAGGAAAAGTCTGGAGTAAAATCCTTGTCCCTGCTCTTGTTGTGGTACTTTTTGAATGGCCCTCATGTCCAAGAGGACTGTAATTTGTTTTTGTGCCTCTGCCCATTGATTGTGTGGCAGGTCTGGCATACCTTTTGACCTTGGCAGGGTGTGAAAATGGAACCTGTAGCCTTGGGACACTATGTTCAAGACCCATTTGTCTTGGGTAACCATTTGCCAATTTAATGAAAAAAGTGCTAGTTTTCCCCCTAAGGGGGCTGCCAAAAGAAAAGTGCTTGGATCTGGCACAGGAAAGTCATTGGGACTGTTTATTGTAAGGTTGTGATTTGTCTTCTCCAAATTTGGAGGTAGGAACACCCCATTGTTTAGGCCTGTATGAGCCTTGGGGCTGAGATTTGCCTCTGGGACACCTGTATCTGCCTCTTTGTGGTCTGACACTGGAAAGGACCAATTTTTAGAAGGCCAGTTCATGCTAAATCTAGGTGGCTGTACCTGTTAAGAAATCTTTGATTGTCTGCATGGATTTTGCTTTATCCTCCATTTTTTTCAACACCTCTTCTGCTTTAGTACCAAAGTATCATGCTGTAAAGGAGCATGTAATAATTTTGCTTTAACATGATCAGGCAGATTCTGTTCCTTTAACCAAGCATGCCTTCTAATAGCAGAACCTGTAACAGCGGCACTGCAAGAGGCCTCCAGTGAATCATAACCACATTGCAAAGTATGCTTTCGCACTTGTTCAGCTGCATGCAATAAATCCTGCATTTCCTTGTTCTCTGAACATTTAGTATTTGTCAACAATTTCTGTTTAAGCAGTGACATTAAATATTGGTGATATTTAAGCATATGAAACTGAGAATTTAAAGCCCTTACAGCCAAGGTAGCAGAAGTGTAAACCTTTCCCCCCCATCTGTCTAGAGCCCGAGAATCCCCATCAGAGGAGACAGGGTTTTTTGCAGTGGAAGCTTTGACCCCCTTGGGACCCTGAGATATAGTTTCTGGGTCAGCAGCGGGGTTTTTATATAGGAATTTATGAGAATCTGGGACCCTGTAGTATCTGTCTGGCTTAGCAGGTGCAGGGGGTAAAGAGTCAGGGGACAGGCCAGACTCTGAAAATACATCATCTACAATGTCTAGAACAGGTGGAACAGCAAGGGGTCTGTACTGAGTTAGTAGCAGAAAGTCTCTGAGCCTTTTCTTAGATTCAGAATCTTGGCTCTCCCAGTGTAAATGCTCCCTCATGGTATGCAGGGTTTCCCCAAAAGAATAATTCTCAGGAGGAGAAGCTGAAGGAATGGATTCTTCAGCATCAGAATCCTCATAGGGAGACATGGAATAATCCTGTTCAGAAGAGGAAGCAGAGGAAATAGAAACCTGATAAGAAGAATCATACTCTGTCTCTTGCCTAGGCCATCAGGAGGGGGATGGGAACCCCTGATCAAAGTAATTAGGTCTTTGGCCATTTTGAGCATCTGTTTTTTAGGCATGGAAGTCTGAGTAGGGGAATGCTGTACTTGTTTCTTTGTCTTTAGAGCTGCTTTAGTCTTTGTCTTTGAAGCTGAAGATGGCTTAACATATAGTTGTGTAGGTCTGAAAACACCCTCGAACCAGATGCCTGCTCAGTGGCTCCGGACCCATCTGAGGGGATGATTTCCTAGTGTCCAATACCTTGAGTATCCAGAGGCCCAGTCGGCTCCACGTGGGAGTCAGAAATGGCCTGTGGCTCTGAGGTAGCAGGCGCCAGGGGCTGCGAAAGAACCTCACTGAGAACCGGCGACTGGCCTAGCAGAGGCCTCATCTGTTTTGGACCTCGGATGCCTACCCTTTTCCTTGTCCTTGCGTTTTTTGTAAACTCCGGTCGGCTGTTCCGATGGCATATAATTAAATCTTCGGCCGAAGTAATGAAATGCAAAATCGAACAGACGCTTAATAGTGCGTTGGTTAAATCTAGCACAAAACCAACAGCTAGCAACATTGTGATCAGCGCCTAGGCAAGGAATACAGTAAGAGTGAAAATCCTTGAGGTATTTGCTTCCCACAAGAAATACAATTGTTAACTTTTTCTGACATCGGTCTGGAGCAAGAAAAAAGTTTCCCCAACGGGGTACTTAGCTTTAATGAAGACTTCGGTTCTGAAATTCGGATTTGAAAATCTCGAGTCGGCCGACTGGCACTTGCGAACTGCTTTTGCTTCGGGCACCACACGGCAAGAAAGACTGAAGAAAATGGCATCAGCTGCATCTTTTATACCCCTGGCGCACTGACATCAGGGAAGAGGCGACAGCAACCGACGCCGGACCTAGGACTTTGGAATTCTGGCCGACTGAGGGTAACCTGCCAGCAGGATAACCCTAGAGTAATGACTGCAACAGTGAAACACAATGAACATCTGATCCAACATCCATGGGGGATGTACTAGAAGCCACAGGAAAGGGAACCATGTTTGTCAGGGCCAGAAGGTAGCAAAGAGGGTCAACCCTGGTCTTGCACCTCCTTTTTGGAGGAAACTGGTCATTGGGGCAATTAGGAGAATGCATAAAGGAGACCCAGGAGACAATTATGGACTACGTTGTCCCCACAGCGACAGTCTCTCTGGAGGATGGAGAAGCAACTGCTGCATTTGTTGTTCAGGCTGACAAAAGAAAACAGCAATGTTGGCCCTAGTTGCAAAAAAACAAAATTGTTACTGTTGAATTGAGGGACCACTCATGCGGCATTAAGACACTTCTGCTCCGTCTGCTAGCACACTGGACATCCCTGGGATGTGCACTGCCACCAGAAACCGGTGCAGACATCGCACAATGCTAACTCTCATACCTTCCTGACAAAGAGGTTGCACAGTTTCCTCCCAGTTTGTTTACGTACCAGACTACTGCCACATTGTCTGCATCTATAGAAATCACAGCATTGGGAAAGATGCCCAGAAAAGCCTGCAACTCTAGGAGGATTGCCCTCATTTCCAAGACACTGTTGTGAAGTTTGGCCTATAGATTTGACCAAGAACCTTTGAGCAAACTCCCTTCAAAATGCTCCCCCAATTAAGGGAGGGATCCATGGTTTCAACAGTGGATAGTGGAGCCATATGAAAGGGTCGATCTTCCATCACTGGCATGAATTATCATCCACCAGCTGACATGATCTCTGCAGATTGGAGTGATGCAAATTTCAGCATGCAAAGGATGAACATTGAGACCACTGAACAGAGTGTCCATTGGAGTACCCTCATGTGAATACTTGGCTACATGGCCTAGTAAAACTGTGGAGGCCATTAAGGCCTAACAGATGTAAAATTAGCCTTGCTGAAGGATGCTGAAATACCTGAGTAGCTACCAGTCGCAAAGAGATTTTTTTTTCTTTTTTTTCAAAAGACCAGAGGACCAACCACAGCTTTAATAAAGCAAATAAAAAGGAGAGTAAGCGCTTTCACGACTTCCCAGTCGCTTCTTCAGACTCAAATACAAAAAGAACAGCATCAAAGCACTTAAGACTGCCCAACCTTCCAATCTTAAACAATTAACTAATTAGTCCGCTTAAAAGCATACCTCCGGAAACTACTAAGAAAGCGATTACATTTCATATAGTCAATACGTCAATAAACAAGTAACATCATATAAGAAATACACTGAGTTGTAAAACTTTTTTAAAAAAACACTTTACTCAATGGTGGAGTGTGCGTAGTACCAGTTTAATAGATACAGCATCATTAATGCCTGGTTTCTTGTCTGCATTAAAACGTACTTTCATCTGAGCTTAGCTAATTTTGTTCTATTCTTTGTGCCCTCCTTCCTGGAGCTCTCGAACTATTTCAAGTACTAAATATCTGAAGGCATGATGTATACCAAATTCCTTAGTGTGCCTTGCTAGTGCATTACACTCTGTTCCTAATACTTCTAAGATATTCCATGATACGCTCCCTTAAGGGCAGATTTGTTTTAACTATAAAGAATGCTGAACATTCCATACAGTAACTGTAATAGACTACATTTCCTTGTTGAACAATCTGCATAAAAAGTATGTTTCATCACTATGCATTTATGCATGTGTGTAAATGATGGTCCTGTGTGTCTAGAATTACAGGCACTACAGTTCCTACAAGGGTATATTCCTAGTCTCTGTGAATTAACAAGTGGTTTTATTCACTCCTGTTCTATAACAGTGTTGTCTCTTTATAGACAAATTGTTTTTAAAAGAAAACAGTGGGGTGTCACTAACAATTCTACCCATCTCTTCAGAGGTTTTCAAAATGTTCCAATTCTTTTTAATCTCACAATCAGCATTAATATTACTAGAAAAAGTCATGGGTACTCTGATATTCTCAGTATTTATAGCAGGTGTTACATTCTCACCCACTACTGGTTCACAGAAAAAATGTCTACCCTTCATTTCTCCATCTCTTAAAAGTAGAGAAATGCAATCCAAAAGATAGGAGGGATCCATGGTTACAACAGTGGATAGAGGAGCCACGTGGAAGGGTTGATCTTCCATCACTGGACTGAAACATTAGCCACCAGCTGATGTGATCTCTGCAGATTTGAGTGATTCAAATTCAGCATGCAAAGGCTAAACATTCGGAGACCACTGAACAGAGCGTCTCCACTGGAGTACCCTCATATGAAACTTGGCTACATGGACAAAAAAAATGTGGAGGCGATCAAGGCCTAACAGATTGTAAAATAAGCCACGCTAAAGGTGAAGATGCTGAAGTACCTGTGTAGCTACTAGTCACAGGGAGAAAATCCTTGGCTGGGACAATTTGTAGTACTGAGTCCAGGTGACATCCAAAGAATTCTATTTATTGTGAAGGTTACAGATCTCTCTTCGGCAAATTTACTGTGATTTCTAGGTTTTGCAATAGCTGGAGCTCCAAACTGTGTAAAAGTAGATGCCTGGAGGTAGCAGTAAGGAGCCAATCCATTGGGGTAAGAGAAAACTTGGAGCCCCTGGAGATGGAGACTAGCTGCAAGCACTACCATTACTTTAGTAAACACCCTGGGGGCTGTGGTGAAACTTAAGAGCAGTGCTCTGAACTGAAAATGATCGGCTCCCTACTAGAAACGAGGAACCTCCTTAAATGCTTCACTATCTTTACATGACAGCATGTGTCCTGGAGTTATACTGAGCACATCCAATCTTCCTTCCTCAGAAGAGGCAATACGGATTGTAATGTGATCTGGAATTTTGTCAGTTTTACAAACTGATTTAAATGACTTAGATTGATTTAGAATGGGTTTAAAGTCCCCAGTTTTTTAGGTTACCAAATAAGAACCATTAGTAGACTCTAGAGCTGGCCTTCGGGAACATTATCGGACACTTTTTTGAGCAGCTTGTACATTTCTGATGCTGTCATTTCCCACTGATACTGTGAAACATCAGGTGGTACTCTTTTTAAAGGAGAAATGGAAAAAGGAATGGAGTATCCTCTGGAAATGTTTGTCACCTAGGAATCTGTTGGGTCATGCCATGCTTGTGGGTGCATGGATAAGCACCCAACTGCCTCCAGAGTGCATCCAGGCAAGCTCTCAGGGGTTGCTAAAGTTTTTGATAAATGGACTGCAAAAGCCTTGACTTTGCAAGCCACCTCTGCCTCTTGGGTGACGTCCACTGGAATTACCTTCTCTGCCATAAGGAGATCTGTTCCTAGTAGTGCCTTGGGATATCCCCGATTTACAAAACCATATCTTACTGATGCCCCTCTCATTCCTGGAGAAGGTCCTTTGAGGAGTAAAGAAGAGAATTCCTGCTACAGAGAGGGTTTTACCATCCTACTGACCGTTGCTGTTGCTCTACCATCACCTACATTCAAAAGCAGTCACATGATGACATTGGATATGGATTACAAGTTGGAGAGTTGGGAGTCTGCAGGCAGGTTACCTGAAAGATTTGGAGATCTGAAAATGGGCTGCTATGAGCCAAATAGCTCAGTCAAAGGGCAAAGGTTGCTGAAGGATGTTCATCTCCCAAACTTGTCCAATGTCCTAGACTCCATGCTAGTGGGTTTGACAGAGAAACTCTCCTCAGACAGCTCTGGCTTTGTGGCTGCTGCTACCACCATGGCAATTACTGATGGACCCTTGCACCAATGCTACCTATCCTTGGGTGCTGCCAAAATCCGACCTTGTTTCTTCAGGATTGGTTCCACCGCATCAGTGACCCTCCACATCCCGTTGAGCTATACGATCAACTAGGGGATCAATGGGAGGTGCTACCCAGAATGACGCTAATCCAGAACCAAAGGCCTCTAAGAACACAGTCTTGTTCAATGAGGGGACATCTGTGAACCACCCTCCTCACTGCTGCATCAATTCCAGGATCTCACCAAAGGGGATGTCTTTCCAAAGGAGATCGGAGGCATCCTTCACTTCACCCAAACCAGTATCTTCTGTAAAATTACTCTAATTATGTGCATCCATTTGCAAGTTTCCTTTTGTTGTACCTCAGCTGCTGGATGGTCAAAGGGGTCAGAATCAGACTTGGAACTTGTATAGTCATTTATCGGAGATGCTTGTGACACCAACTGTCCCTGTCGGACAGGAGGCTGTGTTACTGCCCAGCTGAATGGTAATGTCTTCTCCCTTGGCACACCCAGCAGCCATTGAACCCAGGGGAGATCTCCTCTTTCCTGAAACAGAACTTCAATGCGAAGGTAGACTTTGAACCTGAACTGTCGAGGCCTAATCCCAAAGTTGAAAATATTGCTCACAAACTCAGAGTGGACCAGTCCCCAGAGTCCCTTCACTGATACTTTGGTTCCAAGACTCTTCACAATCTGAATGCCTCAGAGTCAAGAGGGATACTGTTGAAGTAGCCAGGCCTGTTGGCTCTGGCAAAGTGCATCAGAAAAGGTCAGATCCATGAAACCCTGACTTGAAGGGTGGACCCATACTGGAAACAGAGGAGGGATTGCTTGCCATGTTTGAGGGTGACTGTACCATGAAAACCTCAAGCAGGATGACTCCTCTAACTTCTGCACCATTCTACTGGCATCTTACTCAGACTTCTAGATGACTGGATTGAAGACACCACTGAGGGTGGTCACAAAACTGCTGTGGTAGGATGTGTGCACGCAACCTTGGACTTATCAGCTCTGAAGAAAAATAGAGCCAGGTCCGAAGAGCTTACAGATCCAACTTCCTCAGTAACTTAAAGTCCAGAACAACCGAAACAGGAGGAACTGGAGACATCCTCTGATTTATTTTTCTTTCTCCAACCTTTCCTTTTCAGTAGTGTTCTCTTTAGTTGTGGACTTATCCTTTATTTTTTTTTTTGGCTGGGTAAGAAGCTGCAGTAGACTAGGACAAAGCAGGGAGGGAAGAACCTGTCTGTTAAAGGCATCCTTCCTCCTCAATCAGTTTTTCCCTTAGAGTTTGAGGGGCCCCAGCACCAAAGGACACACAGATATCGCAGTCTGTGTTAAGATGGGCAGTACCCAAAATAGTAAACGCACAAAGCATAAGGATCTTGAGGGGGAATTTTGTTGCCACATACTTCGTAAACCCCTGACCATCAGAGATAGTTGAAAAAAAACAAGGATAACAAATCTGCTGAACCAAACTGTGTGCGTGCTCATGTATGTATATATATATATATATATATATATATATATATATATATATATATATATATATAACACAAATATGCACATACACATCTATATGTACTTGTCTACAGATATATACATACACAGATGTACACACATGCACGATATATACAAACACTGACTACAAACTACACATCTTTAAGACGAGCATCCTAAGGCCTAACCTGAACTCTATACCCAAGGAACTGTTGTATCATACAAAAATAGAAGAAAAGCTGGAGAGACTAGGCTCTCAGTAGTAGAGGAAATTATCAATGCTGCTGACAAAAAAAAAGGTCAAAATATGAGCCCTCATTCTAAGAAATGTGTCTGATGCTTCAGGTGGTAAATGGGATCTGAGGTATAAAGGCAGGGTGTGGGGAAGAGAAGTAGGGTAGAAATCAGAGTTCTGGATCCATAAAACTTCACCTGTGGTGCTGAAGTTGATTTAACAACCCACATGTTGAACTGGGTAAAAATAATCAGATTATAAATTATGATTCAGAGTGTCACAGTTTAACAGAATTTTTATTTTCCTGTACTAGTGGTGCTGCTGCAAAGTGCATGCAACAGGAATGGGCTGGTGGGGGCAAGAGTAGGTCAATTAAAATGTATTCACACATTAAGTTTTATGGCAGTGGAGTCTGCTTTCCCATAGTCATAATTTAGCATTAACAATCATTTACAATCTGCTATAAACCGTACCAAAGTGGAAACAATGGTCAAATGCACATACACAGAAAAGTGTACTTCCTTACTATAGCATACAAGAAAACCAAGGCTTATGAACACCAACTCAGTTCGATATTCTGAACATATAATCAATATACATGACTACAAATGCTGGTTGTACCATTACGTGCATCACACAAAGGGCTATAATGGCTAAGATGCTTACATTACCTTTTCTTCCCTTAGATTAAGCATTACCAGTTTTATTGCTGGATGTGCTAGTTTTCTTGTACTCAAAATGGAGCAATTTGGATTACAATAAGTCTGGATTTGAGCTATCTGCAAACACAATTATAGTTGGGATTCATGAAACTGTGCTGTCATGATGAGGTGTTGCATCAAGCCTTTCTAAAATGCCAAGGGATCATAACAGGAATTCTGAGATGCATATGTCAGAAGCCTGGCTTACCCAGGGACTGTACTGCAAAGAAAGCATCATAGGGCACCCAACAGAACACTGCTAAGGTACACTTATCACTCTGCAGGCTGCTATCCAACATACAACATTGGGGGAGCATGATCATGGTGTGTGGGTACAAGGGAGAATGAATGCTGAAAACTTAAAATACAATTCTTGATCATGTCTGAGGTGTGTCCTCAGACTAGTGCACTTTACCATTTAAATGTTATAAATAAAACTGCCACCATACAGGATATGGGGGCAGGAAGGCTAATAATTGCTCAGGTGTGTGAGTGTATAGGCATAAAGCAGTCAGTATTAGGCTAGACAAAAGTAAAGATTCCAATTGCTGCTAGGTTGAGTGTGAAATTCAGTGTATTACTCCAATCAGTAAAGATGGACAGGATTATAAGCAACTGCCAAGATGAATGTGGAAGAGTTTAAGCCTGCCTTGCCCATGCCAGTAAGTATAAAGTATTTGTTACTTTGTTGCTTTAACAGCAAAGTCAAATAAAATTACAGAACAATGGGTTCTGGGTCACCTGTGTGGTCCTGCACAGAAGTCTTGGGTATCCAAAGTAGGACTTTTTTTTTTTTTTACTAAAACTTGAAACAGTAGATTTTTTGGAAACAGATTAAACCTTAAGCAAAGAGTAAAAGACTTGCTTTCACTCAGCACACTAAATATATTTTTATTCTGCACTAGTGTTCTTCAAAGATTACAGAAAGCTCTGACACAAATAGGCTCTCGTTTTCCCTCAATTATTTCAAGAGCTTCAAAATGACACTTTCAAGCTGTATACTGCTTTCTCAATTTCAAATACTGTATTTGCTTTTGTGCCTAGGTTGTGGGTGAAAAGGGTCACAGGTTGATACTAGGCTATCTGCCCTAGGGCATTTATAAGCCTAGCCAGAGTGTGTTTGGCTTTCGCCACCCTTTTAGATTAGTTTACTGTACCTCTGTCAAGCAGGGTCACAGAAGAGATCCCAGGGGTAAACTTACGATCTCCCATCCACTCATCAAGATTTCTCTTGAGGGTCAGTGAGGGGCTCTGCCTAACATGGGATTAGGATTTTGTTCCAGAGTGAGGGGAGCCTCTGGGATATGAATCTGTCCCTCCAGCATGTCCTATTTATTTCTGTGCTGAGGTTCAAGTCCCTGGAGCATGTAGCTCTAAGGGATTTGGATTTCCTGAGGTGAAGCATACCCATGGCTTTATACGTCAGACACAGATCGCCTCTGAGTAGGCGGTATGCAACTGAGTAGAGCTGGAGTTTCTTTAGCCAAGCTGCATAGGGTATCCGTTTGAGCCCCTTGATGAGGGACTTTTGGGGTCTTTCCAGTTGCTGCAGGTCGGGTAAGGTACATCCCAAATGGGGCATTGTATTCAATTTATGGGCCTGATAAGTGATGAGTAGAGTGGCACAATGACCTCTCGATCTAGATGCAAATCCTCTCATGATAAGGTGGGCTATATAGAAGATCTTTCTAACCACCTTGGCAACGTGATTGTCAAAGGAGAGCTTGCTATCTACTTGGGTCCCCAATTACTTCTTCTGTACTTAATGGATTACCACCTATGTGGTAATTTGTGGGCACTTTGTTTTTCCAAAGGGGATGACTGTGCACTTTTTGGCATTTAGCTTTAGGCCATGGCTCTGGCACCAGTTTTCCGTCTCTGTGAGACCATTTTGGAGGATGCTTGGTCTTCAGACCAGCCCACCTACCTGGTTATCAAACAGTAAATAAAGGTGGAAAATATTCTGACCTAAAATCAGAACTTACTCCAGTGTTAATATTCTTGCAAAGGGCAGTGCTATCCATGTTATAGCTCTCATGTGAAAAAAATGAATAACTGAACCTCCCCACCGTCTCTTAGATCTGTCAAGCACGGTCTCTCTCACAGCACATTCAAAACTATGCAAACCAACACCCACAGAAAGCAGGAAAGATCTGTATGCAGTACAGTAACTGTGCTATTTTTCTTTTTTAGGAGCAACATCTGAAAATGAAACTGTACAGAGATTGAGAAACATTTGCAAAGATGAAGAGACCAAGTTTGACAGCTGGAGAGGCGACACCATCACATTCTGAGTACAAAACAGAAATTTCTGGTTATAACTTCAGGCAATACTTGGTTCTCTGGTTTATATCCTGGCTGTGATGTTGCCATCTCTGTTAAATCTGCAGCTCCTCCTTGTTCATGTGGGTTTGGAGTATTATCATCCTAAAGATATGCAGATATACAGAGGGGCATGTCTGAACTGCCCTTAGTGGTTACTGTAGTTTGATAGACCGCCATCCTTGCTATAAACAGACATTTTATTTATGCCCGTTGTTCACAGGTATAGGCTATAGCGTTCCATGACCTAGAAATGGATGTGGCAGTTCTTAAAAACAGATGGACAGCTGGGACACAGCTGCACATGAAACACCCAAACTATTAAGGTCCAGGCTTATTTTTAGTCAAGTTAGACAAGTAAGCATACAAAATTTAACAATATATGCATCCCTCAATGCTATCACAGACAGGCAAATACCCAACCATTTTTAATCAAATGCAATAAATCAAAAGTACGTTTGTATGTTCATGCTACTGCTTGTATACATAATTTAACCATACACAGGTAAACATGTTTTGGTTGTGTTCATGTTATTGCAGGCAACTTTTTCTGCTAAAAATAGTAATTAGTGAGCTACAATAAATTATGCTCTTGTCAAAGTTGAGGTTGAATATAGCTATCTATTTCATTTGCTTTGACACTGTGCAGTTGTCTAAAAGTGTGATCATACCAATATTTTATTTTTAGATTATATGTGCAAGGGATATTAGGATCATAAATATAAACCACATCCGCAATCACTGGGCAACTTTCATTTTGCATTAGTTATTGATAGATAAAACAGACTACTGGACCATTTCACTTCATTTTATCAGAGATAAATAGTATACTCGTATACACAGAAAAATGTGTGTATGCATGCTTGTATATATTCATATAGATGTATAACCCACATGAATAAATGCATACTTCAGCAACATGCGAGGACTAACATGGTTTACAGGGGGCCACTGTGTGAGTATTAACAAGTAGAAATACATTCTTGTTTTTTTTGGGGTTTCCCTAAAGAAATGTAGAGGGAACACTGCTACAAGAAAAGAGCTCCTGCTTTCTTTTACTTCAGGGGACTGAGCATTGTGGACATCTGCAATAAACTAACACAAAAGAAAAAAAATTGCTGTGCAGGACCAAGAAGGAGAAGGTGCCCAATTGGAAATGTACAGTTTTGTACCTACCATAAATGTAGATGTTAGAGTGCTAATACAGCTGCAGTCATAACAGATGGGTTCTTCTGCCGTCAGGCGGGTCCTCGGTCGGCTGAATTCCAAAGTCTAGGTCCGGCGTCGGTTGTCGTCGCTTCTTCCCTGACGTCAGTGCGCCAGGGGTATAAAAGAACCAGAAGACGCCATTTTCTTCAGTTTTTCTTGCCCCAGATGTCAGGTGCCCCCAGAAGGAAGGCAATACATAAATTTGTGTGATAAAGCAATGCAATATAATCAAAGTACAGTAGTGCAAGCAAATACATCAAGAATGAATACCCCAATCAGGTTGCATGAGGAGGTGTTAGCCAATAGGCCTGTCCCAAGAGGGGAAGGAGGGAGGGAAACCTGGACTGCAGCTGTATTAGCACTCGAACATCTACATTTATGGTAGGTACAAAACTGTACTATGTTCATCGTGCATACAGCTGCAGTCATAACACATGGGTAGAATCCCAAAGCTAAGAAAGGGGTGGTAGGCACTAGGTGGAACTAGGAGGAGCCAGAATGCCCTGCAAGACTGCAGTGGCAAAGCCCGCTCAAGATCTGGAGTATAATGGAAGGTGGTAGTGCTTGGAGAAGATATGCACAGAACTCCAAGTGGCTGCTTCCAAAATATCTTTGGTAGGAACTCCTCTGAGAAAAGCTGCAGAGGTAGCCGTGGCCCTTGTGGAGTGAGATCTGATGCCTGTAGGTACAGTTTTGCCATGAAAAGAATAGCAAAAGTGTATGTAGTGGGCTATCCATTTTGAGATAGTCTGTTTGGAAATTGGCTTTCCTTGACCTCCTATAGCATAGGACATAAAGAGCTGTTCTGATTTTCTGAAAGGCTTTGTTCTGTCCAAATAATGCAGTTGTCTGTGGATGTCCAAGGAATGTAGTAATCTCTCCCCTTTGTTTTGAGGATTGGGATAAAAAGGTAGGTAAGTGTATAGCCTGATTCAAAGCTACCCTGGATACCACTTTTGGCATAAAGGACGGGTTGGCTCGTAAGGAAACTCTGTCCTGATGGAAGATGTTGAAAGGCTGCACAGCTATAAGAGCTTGTAGTTCCGATACCCTACGAGCTGAGGTAATAGCCAGAAGGAAAGCTGTTTTCCAGGACAACTACAGCAAATCTGATGAGGCAGCTGGCTCAAAAGGAGGCAAGGTCAGCTTTTCTAGAATGAAATTGAGATCCCAAGCAGGTATTGGTTGTTTCCTTGGGGGTTTTAGATTCTTAGCCCCTCTGAGGAACTATTTTAAGAGGGGGTGAGAAATAAGGGTGGATTAGTGTTGCATTCTGCAGAAATGGCTGAGGCATCGATTTTGATGGAGAAGAAAGTCAGTCCACTGCTTAGCAGCTCAGCTAGATACTGTAATATTTGAGGTAAATTCAGTTTTCCAGGATCCTGGCCCTTTTTCTCATTCCAGACACAAAACCGTTTCCATTTTGCGGAGTAAGCTTTTCTAGTAGACGGCCTTCTGGCCTCCAAAAGGACATCCTGCTCCTCCTTGGAGAGTAGGGTCTGTTGTGATGCTAAGGAATCTTCCATGCGGCTAGATTGAGTGTTTTAGCTGACTGTGAAGAGTTTTGAAGCTGTGCTGAGTCAGAAGAAGAGGCATCAGAGGCAGGGTCCATGGTGGGGAATGAGTCAGGCTCCTCAGGAGTGGGTACCAGTGTTGTCTTGGCCAGTCTAGAGCAATGAGAATCATCTTTGGTCTGTCTGCTCTGGTTTTTAATAGAACTTTGGGCAGCAGAGGAAGAGGTGGGAAGGCATAAACTGTCATTGATGTCCCAACTGAAAGAGCGTCCACTCTCCAGGCCTTTGGATGAAAAATCCTTGAGCAGAATTTTGTCAATTGGTGATTTTTGTGGGAGGCAAAGAGATCTATGTCTGGCCTTCCCCATGCTTGAATCATCTCTGTAAAAACTTGAGGATGCAACTTCCATTCGTGTGGATCTGTCATATTTCTGCTTAGGTTGTCTGCCAGCGTGTTTTCCTTGCCTGGCAAGTACTGTGCTTGTAGTTCGATTTGCAAGTCCAGGGCCATGTTCCAAAGTGACACGGCCAGTCTGCATAGGGGGTATGAATGGGTTCCTCCCTGTTTATGAACCACATTACTGTGGTGTTGTCCGTCCTTATCAATAGTTGACCTGGTTGCAGAAGGTCTTTGAAAGCTATAATAGCATTTATTACTGCTAGCATTTCCTTTTGATTGATGTGTAGGTGCTTTTCTTTTTGGGACCATTTGCCCTGAATGCACCGATCTGTCATGTGCGCCCCCCAGGCATAGTCCGAGGCGTCTGTTGTGTGACTTGATTTGCTTGAGGCTTGCTGAATGGGAGACCTGTATTTGTTTGGCATGTTTGAGCCCACCACAGAAATTCCTTTTGAAGACATGGAATTATTGTCTCCAAACTGTGGCTGCGTTGAGACCATAGGTTTTTCAGGTACCATTGAAGTTTCCTCATATGCAGCTTTGCACATGGGATTAGTAAGATGCAAGATGCCATGAATCCCAGAGCCTGCAAGATTTTCCTTGCAGTCAGCCTGGTACAATTTGCTAGTGTTCTGAAGTATTGAGTTAGTTGCCCCTGCTTCTCTGGTGTGAGGTAGACCATCTGGGTGTTCGTGTCCAAGTTGGCACCCAGGAAAATTATTTTCAGAGAGGGTATTAGTCTTGATTTCTTTATGTTGACTGTGTATCCCAGAGAATTCAACAACATTACATAAGCCAGATGTTTCAGAAGAATGTGCGTGCTGTCCGCTTGGATCAGGCAGTCGTCCAAATAGGGGTATATTTGCATCCCTTGAAGTCTGCAGTAAGCAATTACTGACGCTAGGCATTTCGTGAATACTCTGGATGCAGTAGATAAGCCAAAGGGCAATGCAGAGAATTGATAATGGGTTGAACCTGCAAGAAATCTGAGGTATCTTCTGCAATTTTTTCTGATTGGGACATGCAGGTATGCCTCCTTGAGGTCCAACGTTACCAGCCAAGACTCCTTGCCCAGCATGGGAAGAAGCTGCTGTAGAGTGAGCATCTTGAATTTTGGTACGAGTAGAAATGTGTTTAGGATGGATAGGTCCTAAATAGGTCTCCAATCCTTCCCCTTCCTTGGTACCAGGAATAGTCTGGAATAAAAACCTTGAGCTTGTTCGTGCGTAGGTACCTCTTGAATTGCTTTCATGTCTATGAGATCTGAAATTTGTCTTTGTGCCTCTGCCCTTTGATTGTGTGGCAGGTTTGGCATGCCTCTCATTTTTGGAAGGGTGTGAAAATGGAATCTGTAGCCTCTGTTTATAATGTCCAGGATCCATTTGTCTTTTGTGACAATATGCCAATTTTTTGAAAATAATGCCAGTTTGCCGCCTAAGGGTGCTGCCATTTGAGTCTTGTTTGGCATGCAAAGGGGAAAGTCATTGGGCTGGTTTTCTGAATGGTTGCGAGTTATCCTCACCACCTCTTTGTGTAGGAGCTTGCCATTGTCTGCCTCTAAACGATCCTTGGGATTGCCCTCTGCCCCTCGGGTGCCTGTATCTACCTCTTTGGGGTCTGTCCATGGCTGGAAAGGGCCAATTTTTGGAAGGCCAATTTCTACTGAAACGTGGGGGTTGTACCTGTAGAAAATCTTTCACTGTTTGCATTGATTTAGCCTTTTCCTCCATTTTCCTTAATACCTCCTCAGCATTAGCACCAAATAATACACCCTTTTGTAGAGGGGCATCTAGTAATTTAGCTTTGACATGATCTGGTAAGGTTTGTTCCTTGAGCCAGGCATGTCTACGTATGACTGATCCTGTAACAGCAGCTCTACAAGAGTCCTCTAGAGCACCAAAACCACATTGTAAGGTATGTTTACCCACTTGTTCTGCACTATGCATCAAATCCTGCAACTCCTTCAAGTCTGGTTGTTCAGGTTGTGACATTTTACTTCTCAATTGTGATAACAAAAACTGTTGGTACTTTAGCATATGGAACTGACAGTTTAATGCCCTCATGGTTAAGGTTGGCAGAGGTATATACCTTTTTTCCCCACCTTTCTAAGGATCTGGAATCTCTCTTGGAAGGTAATGGATTTTTAGCAGTGGAGGCCTTAATTCCCTTGGGGCCCTGTGAGATAGTTTCTGGGTCAGCAGCATTGCTTTTGTATAGAAATTGGTGCGAGTCAGGAACCCTGTAGTACCTGTCAGGCTTGACTGGAGCTGGAGGTAGAGAATCCGGGTTAAGGTAGGCCTCAGAGTACACATCATCTAGTATGTCCAAGACAGGAGGTATAGCTAGAGGCCTGTGCTGAGGTAGTAAGAGAAATTCCCTAAGCCTTTTCTTGGAATCTGAATAATCTTGGCCTTCCCAGTGGAAGTGTTCCCTTAAGGTATGCAAAGTTTCCCCAAATGAGTAATCTTCTGGGGGGGATAGAAAGGGAATGGACTCCTCTGCATCAGAGTCTTCAAAAGGGGAGTAAGAATGTTCCTGTTCAGAGTGCTCTGATATAATGGAGCCCTGATCAGAGGAGGGGGATTCCCCCTCCACTCTGAGCCTTTTGTCCGGGGGGGGGGGGGTTGAGAACCCCTGATAAGGGTAATTGGATCCTCAGCCATCTTAAGCATCTGTTTTTTAGGCATGGGGCCTGGAGATGGGCCCTGTGTAGCTTGTCTCAGAATGCATGGCTGCTTTAGACTTAGTGAAATCCTTGATGGAAAAAGAAGAGGAAGGCCTGAAGACACCTTGAGAGGAGGTATACCTGTCCACATTTTGAGATTCACCGCCAAGAGTGGCTTCGGTATCTGTAGTCGGGGTGTGGGCCGAGGAGCCTGCGACCTGGGGCACAGGAGACACCGCCAATGTAGTGTCGTCGGTAGTCAGGGGCTGCGTAGGCACCTCGCTGAGAACCGGACCACGTGTAGTCGGCTTTGGCATGGTGTCGGTAGAGGCCGCGGACCTCGTGTGTCGGTCCTTATCTTTGCGTTTTTTAGACAAAACTGGAGTCTGAGTATCCGACGACATAATATAGTTAAATTTTTTGCCAAAATAATGCTGGGCGAACTCTGCCCGATGCTTAATGGTGCGTTTGTTGAATGTAGCACAAAAGCGACAGACCGAGACGTCGTGGTCTGGGCCTAAAAGTACAGTTTTGTACCTACCATAAATGTAGATGTCCGATAAACATGCAACTGCAGTCATAACATGTGGGTTGTCCTGCCTCAGGCAGCCCTCGGTCGGCCGGATTCCAAAGTCTGGGTCCGACGTCGGCTGAAGTCGCATTTCTCTCCGACATCAGAGCGGCTGGAGTACATAAGCATCAGCCAATGCCATTTTCTTCAGTGTTTCTTGTCCCAGATGCCAGGTGCCCTCCAAGGAAGGCTGTAATCAAATTGGAAGACAAAAACAGGATTCCAAACAAATAAATGAGCAATAAAACAAATACACCATAACAGATATCCCCCCAGCTAAGAAGTAAGAGGGATAGGAGTGGACCCTAGGCATAGAGGGGTATGGAGGGAGGGAAAATCCGACTGCAGTTGCATGTCTAACGGACATCTACATTTATGGTAGGTACAAAACTGTACTATGTCCTTCAAGAATGCAACTGCAGTCATAACATGTGGGTAGAACACCATAGCTTAGCTGGGGGAGGAGGAATGCTCTAGGAAAAAGATGGTGTGGCAATCAAACCATGCAGGACTGCCGAAGCAAAGCCTGCTCTGGATCTGGAGTATAGAGGGAGATTGTAGTGTTTGGAGAATGTATGCACGGAGCTCCATGTAGCAGCTTCTAGAATGTCCTTGGTAGGCACCCCTCTTAAGAATGCTGTAGAGGTGGCTGTAGCTCTGGTGGAATGTGGTCTGACATTGGCTGGAACAGTCTTTCCATGAAAGGAATAACAGAATCTGATAGTGTCCAATCCATTTAGAAAAAGTCTGTTTTGAAATTGCTTTTCCTTGGACTGCAGGGGCGTAAGCTACAAAAAGTTGTTCAGACTTCCTACTGGCCTTGGTTCTGTCCAGGTAGTATCAAAGTTGTCTGTGAATGTCCAAGGTATGCAACAGTCTTTCCCCCTTGTTCTCAGGTTTGGGGAAGAAAGCAGGCAGATGAATGGCTTGATTTAAAGAAACCCTAGATACCACCTTTGGCATAAAAGTAGGGTTGGTTCTTAATGAGACCCTGTCTCTGTGAAAAATAATAAAGGGTGGTATTGCCATTAGGGCCTGTAGCTCCAAAACCCTTCTTGCTGAGTTAATTGCCAACAGGAAAGCTGTCTTCCATGAGAGAAATTGCAAGTCAACTGAAGCTGCTGGCTCAAATGGAGGTAGGGTCAGTTTTTCTAAGACAAAATTGAGGTCCCAGGCTGGCACTGGGGCCTTTCTTGGAGGCTTAATGTTCTTGATTCCCCCTGAGGAATTGCCTTAGTAAGGGGTGAGAAAAAACAGGAGGATCAATGTTGTATCTAGCTGAAATAGCAGATGCATGTATCTTTATGGAAGAATGAGAGGCCGTTCTTTAACATATCTGCCAAATATTCCAAGATGAGTGGGATGTTCAATAATGATGCATCCTGTCCCTTGCTGGCATTCCAAATGCTGAATCTTTTCCACTTTGCTAAGTAAACCTTTCTGGTGGATGGTCTTCGAGCCTCTGTTAGTATCTGCTGAACTTCCTTGGAGAGAGATAAGCTGAAGTTATTTATGGGATCTCCCAGGCTGTTAGCTGCAGTGTCTGAAGATTTGGATGCAGTGTTTCGAAATTGTGTTGAGTCAAAAGTAGAGGCCACTGGGGAAGGGCCCACCTCCTGGTGTGACATATGCTCCGTAGTAGTGGGTACCAGTGTTGTCTTGGCCAGTTCGGAGCTATTATGATTCCCTTGGGTTTCTCTGCTTTGATCTTTAGTAATACTGAGGTCATCAGTGGCAGAGGTGGAAATGCATAGATTGCTAGGGAGTTCCAGTTGAATATGAGGGCATCTATTTTCCAAGCTTTTGGATGGTATGTCCTTGTGCAGAATTTTGGTAGAAGATGGTTGAGGTGAGAGGCAAATAGGTCCACTTCTGGCTTGCCCCATGTCGAAGTGAGTTGTCTGAAGGCCTTCGGATGTAACCTCCACTCGTGTGGATCTGTGAAATTCCTGCTTAGGCTGTCCGCCAACACATTGTCTTTTCCTGGAACAAACTGAGATTGTAACTGGATGTTTAGGCTCAGTGATTTCTCCCAAAGCTGCATTGTCAGTCTGCAAAGGGGGGTAAGAGTTGGTGCCCCCTTGCTTGTTTATGTACCACATCACAGTGGTGTTGTCTGTCCTTATCATTAAATGGCCTTGCTGGAGTTGGTGTTGAAAGGCCTCGATGGCATGCATTACTGCCAGCATTTCCTTTTGGTTTATATGCAGATGTGTTTCCCTTGGAGACCATTGTCCTTGTATACACCTGCCTTCCATGTGTGCCCCCTATCCAAGGTCTGAGGCGTCTGTAGTCATGGTCTGCGTTATCTGTGGTTTTTTGAATGACATCCCTGTGTTTGCCTGGCTCACCGAGGCCCACCACAGGAATTCCTTTTGTAGGCATGGAATGAGTGGTGTGATTGTCTCCAAGGTGTTGCTGTGTTGAGACCAAATGCTTTTTAGGTACCATTGAAGCTTTCTCATGTGTAGTCTTGCTAATGGAATGAGGAGAATGCAGGATGCCATATAACCCAGGGCCTGTAGGAATCTCCTTGCAGTCATCTGGGTGAGTTTTGCTAAACCTTCGAAGTAATGAGTTAACTTCGCTTGCTTGTCTTCTGTCAGGTAAGCCATCTGAGAGGCTGTGTCTAGTTTGGCTCCTAAGAAGATTATTTGCTGGGATGGCTGCAGTCTTGACTTTTGGAAGTTGACTGTGTATCCCAGAGCTTGAAGTAATCGTATGACATAATCCAGGTTTTTTGTCAACATCAATTTGTCATCCGCTTGTATGAGGCAGTCGTCCAGGTACGGGTAAATTTGTATTCCCTGGAGCCTGCAATGAGCAATTACTGAAGCCAGGCATTTTGTAAATACTCTGGGCAGTAGATAAGCCAAATGGCAATGCTGAGAATTGATAATGCTCTGGCCCTGCAAGAAATCTGAGGTATCTTCTGCAGCTGTGTCTGATAGGGACATGCAGGTATGCCTCCTTGAGGTCCAGAGTAATCAGCCACGACCCCTTGCCCAGCATGGGAAGGAGTTGCTGTAGAGTCAGCATTTTGAACTTTGGTACTATGAGAAAGGTGTTTAATGTGGACAAGTCCAGTATTGGTCTCCATTGAGATTCTTTTCTTGGAACAAGGAACAGTCTTGAGTAAAACCCCTGGCCTTGTTCTTGTTGTGGAACTCTTTGTATTGCTTTCATCCGACTCAGCAGAATGATTTGCTTGATAGCCTCTGCCCTCTGATTTTGTGGCAGGTTTGGCATGCCTTGTTTTCTTGGTAAGGTATGAAAATGAAACCTGTACCCTCGGTCTATAATGTCCAAAATCCATTTGTCCTTTGTCAGTCTTTGCCAGTTTTCTGCAAACAGAGATAATTTCCCGCCCAAGGGAGCTTCTAGTTGTTCCCTGGTAGGCGGTAGTAGAGGAAAGTCATTGAGATTGTGGTTGTGGGGCAGGTGAAACCCCTGCGTCACTTCTTTGGTTTCCTGGCTGCCATTGTCGTCCCCTGTAAGGGCCTCTGTATTGGCCTCTTCCTCGGCCACGTCTGTTCTTACCCCCTTTGAAACTTTTCTGGATTAGGAAAGGACCAGTTTTTTGAAGGCCAATTCCTACTGAATCTGGGGGGTTGAACCTGGAGGAAATCCTTCACAGTCTGCACTGATTTTGCTTTTTCTTCGATGGTCTTTAACACATCCTTAGCATTTGTACCAAAAAGCTTGTTATTTTCCAAAGGTGCATCCAGAAGTTTTGCTTTTACATGATCAGGTAGAGGTTGACCTTTTAACCAAGCATGTCTACGAATGACCGCCGCTGTCATAGCTGCCCTACATGAAGCTTCCAGTGCATCATATCCACACTGCAGGAAGTGATTGCTTACTTGCTGAGTGTTATGTACAGCTTCCTGCAAAGTCTTCCTGTCTAAAGGATCAGGAGTGGCTAATGTTTTTTGTAAATCTTCTAACAGATAATCCTGATATTGCAACATATGGAAAAGGCAATTTAAAGCTCTCATAGATAAGGTAGTGGATGTATAAACCTTTTTGCCC
Organism: Protopterus annectens; assembly: GCF_019279795.1. Classification (NCBI taxonomy): domain Eukaryota; kingdom Metazoa; phylum Chordata; order Ceratodontiformes; family Protopteridae; genus Protopterus; species Protopterus annectens. The sequence continues at coordinate 86,007,583 of NC_056744.1, read as the reverse complement.
CATCTCTCTAATGACCTTGCTTCCCTGTTGGAGGGCAAAGGATTTTTTTGAGGTGGAGGCCGAAACTCCTTTAGGCCCCTGTGAAATAGTTTCCAATCAGCAGTGTGGGCCCTGAATAAATGGGAATGAGTTTCAGGGACCCTGTAATACCTGTCTGGCTTGGCTGGAGCAGGAGGAAGAGAATCAAGGGTAGCACTAGAGTCAGAGTACAAATCATCCAGAACATCAAGTACAGGAGGAATAGCTAAGGGCCTGTGCTGAGGCTTCTTAAGGAAAGTCCTAAGACGTTTCCTAGAATCAGAATATTCCTGACCTTGCCACTTGAAATGTTCCCTCATGGTGTGCAGAACTTCCCCAAAAGAAATATCCTCAGGAGGGGAGGCCGAGATGATGGAATCTTCTGCATCCGAGTCCTCATAGGTCTGGAAGAGCTCTTCCTGGCTATCACAGTGTACAGAGCCCTCGGAATCTTCATCTGAAGGAGTAGGGTCAGAGGGTTCAACCCGGGGCCTTTTATCAGGAGGAGGCTGGGATCCTCTCTCAGGATGGGCCTGTGAACCTCTAATCATGGAAATCAAATCAGCAGCCATGGACATAATTTGTGTCTCTGGAGTCGGCTGAGGTAAGGATTTAGAAGATGCTTTGTTTGGCTGGCTGCCTTAGCCCTAGTGTAGGCCTTAATAGACATGGCCATAGGGGGCCTGGCAGCTCCACGTGCAGGAGTGACCTTGTCTACAGCAATGGTCTCGGGCATTTCCTCGGTTTCGGTATCCGGAGGAAAATCTATGACTGGCGGAGTAATGTCTGGAATCGGAGTCGTCGGTAATGCGGTGTCTTCGGTTCGGAGCGGTGGAGAGACCGTCTCAGAGGGAACTGGAGCACTCGCGCTAGGTTTTGGCGCGGAGTCGGTGGTAGAAGCGGGCCGAGGATGTCGATCCCGGTCTTTTCGCTTTTTGGGCGTTTGCGATGTCGGAAGATCCGACTGCATGGTGTAAGCAAAATTATCGCCGAAAAAATCTTCAGCGAACTCTGCCCGGCGCCTGAGAGTGCGCTTGTTGAAGCGAGCACAGGCTACACAGGCCGAGACGTTGTGGTCTGGGCCCAGGCAAGGGAGACAGTAAGAGTGGAAATCCTTATGAGGTATTTGTTTACCACAAGAAAGACAATTGTTAACTTTTTCAGTAATTTCTGACATCGGCTGAGGCAAGAAAAGGTCCCCAACGGGGTACTTAGCTTTTTTGATGACTTCGGTATCGTAGAATACAGGAGCTGACCGACCGGCACTTGCGAACTGCTTCTGCTTCGGGCACCGTGCGGCAAGAAAGACTGAAGAAAATGGCGTCGGCTGATGCTTATGCACTCCAGCCGCTGACGGAGAGAAATGCGACATCAGCCGACGTCGGACCCAGACTTTTGAATCCGGCCGACCGAGGGCTGCCTGAGGCAGGACAACCCACATGTTATGACTGCAGTTGCATTCTTGAAGGACATCAAGGAATACAGAGGGAATGGAAATCCATATGCGGTATTTGCTTCCCACATGAAATACAATTATTAACTTTGTCTGACATCGGTCTGAGGCAAGAAAAGTTTCCCCAACGGGGTACTTAGCTTTCAAGAAGACTTCGGTTGCAAAATTTTCATAATTTCAGGAGCTGGCCGACCGGCACTTGCCAACTGCTTCTGCTTCGGGCACCGCGCTGCAAGAAAAACTTAAGAAAATGGCGTCGGCTGGTTCTTTTATACCCCTGGCGCACTGACGTCAGGGAAGAAGAGACAACCGACACCGGACCTAGACTTTGGAATTCGGCCGACCAAGGACCCGCCTGACGGCAGAAGAACCCATCTGTTATGACTGCAGCTGTATGCACGATGAACATCAATCTCTCCTTAGCCTAAACAAGCAAATAAGAGCACTAGTGAAATCCTCCAAAGCAAGGAGTCCAGATTGCCACAATTACTAGTGATAATCATAAGGCCTTCTTCACATATTTCCATAACCTCAAAGGTAGCACCTACTAGAGACAATCATAAGGCCTTCTTCACATATATATGTCCATAATCTCAAAGGTAGCACCCAGATCTGTTCAGAACTGGTGGTCAAGGACACCACATATCCAAATGCCATAGATATAGCAAACTTGCTGGCTGACAGATTCAGCGAAAATGTCACCCCTCTGCCCCCCCCATCAATAAATTAGAACATTCCCCGTACTTGCCCCCTTCCCCTCATATCTGGAGATCAGGTCATCACTGCTCTCTAAAAGGCAAAAAATACTGCCTCCAAGGGACCAGATAACATTCCAGCCTGCATCCTACATGAACTCTGGCAGGAACTTGCAGCACCATTAGGTGCCCTACTCAACCAAAGCCTGAGTACCAGCTTTGTCCCAGCTGAGTGGAGGGCAGCAGTCATCCCTTTACACAAAGGTGGAGCATCCACCAGTACAGGAAATTACAGACCCATCAGCCTAACTACCCTGATCTGCAAGGCCATGGAACGGATTAGCATGGACTAGGACATTGGCAACCTCCAAACATTCGATCCCACACAGTTTGGCTTAGTCAAGGGAAGGTCATATCTGTTAAAATTGGTTGATTTTGAGATGGTCACCAAAGCCATGAACGAGGGGAAGGCAGCGCATACCACCTACCTTGACCTAGCCAAAGCCTTCGACACTATTCCCCACTTGGGAATAATAGATAAACTCTCTCAGCTAGGCATCAATGGGTAGCTAACTGGCTCACTAATAGAACCCACATAGTCAAAACAGGGGAAGCCACTTCAAACAGTAGGCCAGTATAGAGTGGCGTACCCCAGGGTTCGGTCTTGGGGTCTCTTATTTGGGATATACTTTTCTGAGGTGCAGACCAAAGCCAGTGGGCTACAGCTGACCAAGTATGCAGATGACTGCAAGTTGGGAGCTGTCATCAATTTCCCTAGTGACGTGGACATCCTCCAAGAGGGCTTACCCAAACAAATGACTGGTGCCAGAAACATGGCCTCAAGGTGAAAAAAAAAAAAAAAAGCATCATCCTCTTCTTTGGGATGAGTGATGTCCTGACAAATTATCACATTAATAACAGTGTCCTAAGCACGCAGACAGTCGTGAAGGATTTGGACACCCAGACTGATAGCAACCTGACTTTTGACCACCATGTTGCTTCCACTGTACGGAAAGTTTCTACATGGCCCACCTCATAAGTAAGGTATCTCATCCAGGGACAAGGATGTCATAACATTCCTGCATCCTACACTTACAAGGCCCATTACGGAGTACAATGCCGCATTTGGCATGTACCTCACAAAGCACATGCAGCAGCTGGACAGACCACTAAGGTTTCTCACCAGGAAAAACTAGGGCCTCAAAAATCTACCATACACAGAGCTTTTAAGCCTATCCCTCTACTCTTTCATACAGTTTCCTCACAGGTTAACTCTGTCTGGCATACAAGGTGATCTCAGACCCCACACCTTGATGGGACTGCTGCATATCCACAAGTCAAGCTCAAGTAACCCCCGCACACGGCCTCAACATGATTTGTGACATCAATAGGACTTGTTGGCGGGACAGACTCTTGTCCCAGAGACTCCATCTCCACGTCAAGCAGAGTACCTCTTTACCCCTTTTAAAGTGCAACCTGGATAAGTGGATGGGAAACAGAAGATACATCTCTGAGATTCCACCCACTGGGTGCTGATTTGTCTATGCATGGGCTAAACTCTTGGCTAGGCTTATAAGGGCTTCAGGGCCAATAGCTTACTAACTTCCTATGACCCTATGATACTCTCTCCGAGGACAGGGTACCAAATAAGTTGCCTTGTTTTCTCTCCTCATTCCAGAGGCTGGTTGCTGTTTATGTTGTCACTGTATTTCACTCCTGGGACGGGTACAGAATTAAAAGTTAGTTTTACTTTTGGGGCACTTAAATACCTCATGTGTCTCAATTTTAACACTGTAGCATCAAATTAAGTGATGTGCAAAACAGAGGTGATGCAAGACTGCTCATGGACCAAACCTTAGGGTAACCAGTTACCTGGCTGCCCTACAATCGACATAAAATGGAAATTTCAAAAATGTAAGCACACACCAACTTAATCCAGTTACCAACCATACATCTTGCACATCTTACAGTGACTTTTAATGCAAAATCTTAGATACAAAATGTTAAGACGCAGCACGTTAAAATAAAAAATGCCAATATAAAAATGTTCAGGTATGTGATCTCATTAACAATAAAAACAACACAGTTGATAAAGATACTCTTTATTCAGCAAAGTTCAGTGTTTGAAAAAACACTGAAAACACAACCATTCATGATTTAAATATTTATGTTTTCTATTCTTTTTTTTCCAACCAATGTTTTTTAAGTTGCCTGTATTAAAAAAATTCTCTGTGAAAATTTGGTCCTTGTGACTCTCCCTCGACTCTTTACTGTATGCAAAACTGAGTAGTAAACCAACTGCCTGTACTTAACTGCATTTCACACATGTGTCCAGCTGGAGTAAACTGACAGGCTTGTTTTGTGAGCACCTTGTTTGAAATAACAGCAATGCTGGCCCAATTTAACAGGCGGGACTAGGGGACTACATCTAATACACGGGTGTTACCAACAAAATGGCCATCATGACCTACCAACTCAAAAAAAAAAAAAAAAAAACATATACATGTAAAATCAGACACCCAAATGAATGGTGGACTGTGGCCCTAAATCAAGCCAGAAGGGTCTTTTTTTAATGGCTTCCCCTCCTTTGTTTTACTAAAAGATTTAGTGCCCCACCCCCTTTGTCTGGGTGGTAAAGTCCACCTTAGATTTAAATGACATTCTGGTTGTACAGTGAATCACGTCAGCCTTTCAAGTGATTGGCTGCTAAGCAAGCCCATCTGGCTTTTGGCACAGCCCACCACTTCAGTGGGTGAAATATGGCTGTTTTACCACCTTCGTTTACTCCCCACTACTACAGCATAATCTGCAAACTGGTAAATTCTGACTCCCTGGGATGGGCTTTTATACAAAGTCACTTAATATCTGCCCAAGAAATGTTATTGACACCATTCAGAAGGGATATTCAATAATTTCCCTCTATAAAAATGGCAGTAATAAAAACTCAATATTTACTTGGGGAAAATAAAGGTTTTCCTATGTATTTACTGCTGATGACATACCGGACAAAAAAATGTAATTAATCGCCAAAATGTAGAACTCCTTAACTTTTGCATGGCAATGTGCAGGTGCACTAGAGGCAGTCACTGTATTAAGCGACTCCTCTGACAGTGCTATTTGAAGTCAGTGACATGTTAATTATCCTAACATATGATAGTGGTTAACAATACAGTAAAAGATTTACACAAAAAATAAAAATCTAGCAAATCAGGTATTCACACAACTGATGACCAGAGAAACGTCTCATGATCTGTAAAGGCTCTCAGCAAAAGTAACCCCATGGAGAATCCTAAACACAAAGTAAGAGAAGGAGCAGCTTGAGAGGCAGAAGAAATTCTAGAAAAAAAGATGCAGGAGATAATAGGAATGCATATGGGGAAAGAAGCTACTGCCTGTAGCAAGGGTGAATGGGCAGGCTGCAGGAAGGATTTTGTACACACTGCACTTTCCATCACACAGCTTGAGGAAAGGATAATGAAGGAACACATTTGCAGCTACCTACTGCAGCTTGGTGAACGATGAGTAAAGGTGATGTCTGACGGCTAGCACACAGGTGCTTGGAAGTGACACTAGAAACTGAATAACCAACTATTACAGGACAGAGATCTCCCTCGGATCTGCTGATCAGTGGGTCATGGGATACTGACTTACAAAAGCCAATGAGTAAAGACCAGTTTCTACATGCATGTTAACCGTAGCACTGCATTACATTTATACACCTGTACAGACAGAAAATGAAGTTGTACCATGGATGAGATGAGAGACGCACCTCAAAAATGGCATCACATACCAAATGAATAAACAACCCGAGCTGATAAATATATAATAAAACACTTTAGGATACTAAAAAACAATTGTGCCTGAAGGTAGAAGGTCCCTTTCTTCAAACTGGCTACTTTGCATAAAACAGGCCCAGAAAAACTTAAAACTGAGATTTTGTCTGTCAAGACAAGACACTGGTCCATCCCCACTTTATAGGCTTGATAAATGTCCCTACAGCAAGACAGCACAAAATGTCGGAAGGTTTCATTTGCCAAAAGATGTAATGGCATTCTTGGCATTAAGTAGGGAAAGGGTGGGAAGAGCAACCACCACAGAAAGAAACACTACCATAACACAAGAACCAAGGAAACATTCCCAGCACAGCATTAAAAGCCAAAGGTTGAGGGGTCTGCACCCTAACTATGACAAAAGGCAGGGTCTGCACCCTAACTCTATGACAAAAGGCAGGGGGTATAGCAATCTGGCCCATTACATAGGCAAGCAAAGGCTACCACAGCAAAAAGTGGTGCAGAAAAGGGAGCAAGTGCTTAACATTGTCTTTGTATAAGGAACAGGGTCCTTTGTGCTAAGAGAAGTAAAGACAGACTGAGAATAAAGCAGCAAAAAAACACAGATCATACAAAAAGATCCTCTAAGAAACACTGCCATGTTCAATGTGTGTCCCTGAAATGCAGCTTCCCTTTGGCCACAAAGGGAAGACATTTTGATAAAAAGTACAAATACATTATTTAATAAAACAAGGACAATTACTGAAAAAAGACAAACATGTAAAGTGTGCAGTAAAACTTGATGGATGTACATTTTGCAAAAAATTTTTTTACAAGTGTAGTTCAGCTAGCATTTTAGGAGCGCAGTGAGGAGCGGTGACGTCTTCAGTCATCTTTTCTTCTCAATACCTGGAAAGAAAAGGAAATAGACGAGTTAAAAGGGGAAAAGTGTTTCTCACCCAAGTCCCCAATCCACTGGGTGACCCCTTATAAAATAACCCAAGAATGTTCAAGGTATGCAAGCACTCAGTCATCTAACCACCCCTATTCTGCTGTATCCACATCTAATAGCCACCACCGCTAGAACTGGACACCTCATTTCCGTGCCTCTTCAACTAGTCCTGTGGAAGGCAACAATTTCTCGTATTACTACCAACCATGCTGACTTGGGTTGGAGGCAACTGACTATGGTAATGCAAAGCACTCAGCTGATCTGAATGATTAGCGCCCACCCCACCCACCTTTTATCATGCCACCACAAATTTGCAGGATGCCTTATCAGCTCTTACTGCCTTAAAGGATCTACCTGTCCATCAAAAAAAAGTTACTTGCTGATGAATGTCCAGATGGGTGGCCAAACTACCTCAGTACCTCTAAGTGGCTGATCCACACTGAATCCAGAACAAGATCTTCAGACAAAATAAACCCTGTCCGAAAAAGAAAACACAATCAATGGACTACCAAAACCCAAAGACACAGTGGAATCAGGCACATACTGCAGAAAAGGCAGAAACCACTTCATAATCATATGGCCTTAGCTCAACAAAGGAGGAAAGCAAGAGGCAGCCAATGCAAAAGTGACTGCAGTAATGGATACAATGACACAGAACATGCAGTACTGCAGGACCAGATTGGGACCATCAGCAGAACCGACAGTTAACTAGCATCCAAAGTTTTCTACAAGCAGGTGCAGCAAAGTACAGTTGTGTACACTTACCATAAATGTAGATGTTCGAGTATATTCACTGTTGCAGTCATTACATTTGGGTAATCTACTGGCAGGTTGCCCTCAGTCGGCCTGAATAACAAAGTCTTGGGTCCTGCGTCGGTTGCTGTCTCCTCTTCCATGAAGTCAGGTTGTCAGGGGTATAAAACATGCAGCAGACGCCATTTTAATCAGTTTTTCTTGCCCAAGATGTATGTATATATATATATATATATATATATATATATATATATATATATATATATATATGGATAACTATTGAAAATGCGAATGGCACTTGGGCGACAGTCGAATGTATAAGGTCGTAAACAAGGATGTCGAAGACAAAATAATCAATCTAGGAACGGTTTTAACATGGGTCGAGGTAGGTGTTCAGTATTATTCCCTACTACAAACATCTTCCCTACCTCGACCCATGTTAAAACCGTTCCTAGCTTGATTATTATGTCTTCGACATCCGTGTTTACATCTATACATTCGACTATCCGACTGTCGCCCAAGTGCCGTATATATAGTATATATATATATATATATATATATATATATACATATATATATATATATATATACATATATATATATATATATATATATATAATAGTGAAGGAAAGAAGAGGTATAATAATAGAGAAGAAAGGGGGCTGGCGGGTGGGTAACCTGGACTGCAACAGTGAATACACTCAAATATGTATATTTATGGTAAGTGTACACAACTGTACTATGTTCTTCGTGTTTCACTGTTGCAGTCATTACATTTGGGTAGAATCCCAAAGCTATGGATGGGAGGATGGAATTATACAGCATTAGGAGTGGCTATAAGGCCCTGCAGGACTGCAGTGGCAAAGCCTGCCCTGGATTTAGAAAAGAGGTAAATGGTAATGTTTGGTGAACTTATGAACTGAGCTCCAGGTAGCAGCTTCTAGAATGTCTCTGGTAGGAACACCTCTGAGAAAGGCTGACGAAGTAGATGCAGCCCTGGTGGAATGGGATCTGATCCCCTTGGGGACAGGTTTACCATGGTGCATGTGGCAGAAATGAATACAATGGCTTATCCATTTTGAAATAGTCTTCTTTGAGACGGCCTTCCCATCTGCCCCTGCAGCAAATGCCACCAGTAGTTGCTCAGACTTTCTTAGAGATTTTGTCCTGTTTAAGTACAAACTTGGTTGTCTGTGTATATCCAGTGAATGCAGAATTCGCTCCCCCTTGTTCTGCGGATTTGGGAAAAAAGTTGGCAGATGAATGGTCTGGTTAAGAGCCACACTGGATACCACCCTAGGCATAAAAAAAGGATTGGTCCTGAGGGCCACCCTGTCCGGATAAAAGATAATGAAAGGCTCCACAGCCATGAGAGCCTGTAGTTCTGAAATCCTTCTAGCTGAAGTGACTGCTAAAAGAAAGGCAATCTTCCAAGAAAGAAATTTTATGTCTGCAGTGGCAGCTGGTTCAAAAGGACATAGGGTGAGTTTTTCCAGCCAAAATTGTGGTCCCATGCAGGAGTTGGAGCTCTCCTGGGAGGTCTCAAATTTGGGGCCCCTCTGAGGTATTGCTTTAGCAGGGGATGAGAAAAGAGAGGAGGCTGTGTTGTAATGAGCCGAGATGGCAGAGGCATGGATTTTTATAGAAGAAAAAGATAGGCCCTTGTGAGGCATCTCAGTTAAATATTGCAGAATCTGAGGAATATTGGACATTGCTGTGTTTATTCCTTGTGCTTGGTTCCAGGCACAGTATATCTCTTCCATTTATCAGCATAAGAGTTTCTAGTACTAGGCCTCCTAGCCTCCAAAATTACATCAATCACAGGTTTACCAAGGGATATGACTGGTGAAATTAGTTGATTAGCCATGCTGCAAGATTCAGAGTTTGGAGCAGAGTGTGCAGAATTTGATAGTTCTGCTGAGACAATAGATGAAGAATCGAGGCAAGTAGCAAGGAGGAAGGTGACATATTCCTTAGAAGTGGGTATCAGTGTTGGTGAGGCCAGTCTGGAGCAATCACAATCATTTTTGGTTTTTCCTGTCTGACTTAGTAAAAAAAAGGCACAGACCGATATGTTTTTCCAGCTGAAGGATAGAGCATCCACTTTCCAAGCTTTTTTTGTGATGAATTCTTGTGCAGAATTTGTCTAACTGGTAGTTTTGGGGAGAGGCAAAAAGATCCATGTCTGGGCTCCCCCATTTTCGTGTCAACATCCTGAAGATTTGCGGATCCAGTTTCCATTCATGTGGGTCCATAAGATTTCTGCTTAGGTCATCTGCCAGAGTATTTTGCTTTCCTGGCAGGAACTGAGCTTGTAGATGTATTTGGTAAGTCAAGGCTGTGTTCCACAAGGCCACGGCTAGTCTGCAAAAGGGGTAGGAGTGGGTACCCCCTGCTTGTTTATGTACCACATAACTGTGGTGTTGTCCATCTTAATCAGTTGTTGTCCTGGATGAAGGAAGTCCTTGAAGGCTGTCGGAGCATTCTGTACAGCTAGCATTTCTTTCTGGTTGATATGTAGGTGCATCTGAGTTGGGCTCCATTCGCCCTGAATGCATCTCCCTGCCAGATGGGCACCCCCCCCCCCCCAAGCATAGTCTGATGAGTCTGTAGTCAGGGTTTGGGTGGCAGGGGGTAGAGTGAATGACAGTCCCTTGCTTTGGTGACAAGTCTCTGCCCACCAAAGGAACTCCTGTTGCAGGCAAGGAATGAGAGGAATCATTGTTTCCAGGCTGTGACAATGTTGACTCCATAAGCTTTTTAGGTACCACTGAAGTTTCCTCATATGCAGTCTTGCATATGGAATTAGTAGAATGCAGGATGCCATGAACCCCAAAACCTGAAGAATTTGTCTTGCAAACAGCTGGGTTTTTGTGGCCACTTGTTTGAAGTACGTTATGAATTTAACTTGTTTTTGTCTGGCGTGAGGTAAGCCAACTGGGCAGTTGTATTCAAGCTTGCACCCAGGAATGTAATTATTTAAGAGGGTACCAGTTGTGATTTCTTTTCGTTTGTGGTGTACCCGTAGGCATGTTAGAAGCCTTTTTACAAATGACAAATATTGTAGAAGAGTGTCCTTGTCCTCTGCCTGAATTAGACAACTGTCCAGATAAGGATAAATTTGAATGTTTTTGTCTGCAAATTGCAATCACTGGTGCCAGGCACTTTGTGAAGACCCTGGGCGCAGTAGATAAGCCAAAGGGCAGTGCAGAGAACTGGTAATGCAAATAGCCTGTTTTGAAGTGGAGGTATCTTCTGCAAGATTCCCTGATTGGAATATGCAGGTAAGCCTCTTAAGTCTAGAGTTACTAACCAGGCATTCTTGCCTAGCATAGGCAGTAGTTGTTGTAGAGTCAGCATCTTGAATTTTGGAATGTCCAGGAAAGTATTTAGAATGGATAAGTCCAGAATTGGACGCCATGATTTGTACCAGGAAAAGTCTTGAATAAAAGCCTTGTCCTTTCCTTTTCTAGTACTGGATGAATAGCCCCCATATCCATGAGAGATGTGACTTGTTTCTGGGCCTCCGCCCACTGATTTGGAGGCAGATCTGGCCATCCGTTTGGAGTTGGCAATGTGTGGAAATGAAATCTGTATCCCTGGGATACTATATTTAAGACCCACTTGTCCTGGGTAATCAGATGCCAATTTTGAGCATGAAGTGTTAGTTATCCCCCCAAAGGGGCTGCCAAAAGATAAGTGCTTGGAAATGGCAGAGGAAAGTCATTGAGATTGTTTACCACAGGGTGGTGCTTTGCTACTTCCTGATTTGGCGGTGGAGGCACCCCATTGTTTTGTCCTGTAAGACCCTTGTGACTGAAACCTGGAGCCCTTGGAGTGTCTGTTTTTTACCTGAGCGGCTCTGTTGGGTACTGGAAAGGACCAGCTCTTAGTAGGCCAGTGCCTAGTGAACCTGGGTGGCTGCACTTGCACAAAATCTTTTACAGTTGCATAGATTTAGCTTTGTCTTCCATCTTTTTCAAAACTTCTTCTGCCTTATTACCAAACAGACTGTCCTGCTGTAAAGGAGCATCCGGCAATTTATCTTTAACATGATCAGGCAGATTTTGCTCCTTGAGCCAAGTATGCCTTATCACAGATCCAGTTACAGCGGCCCTGCAAAAGGCCTCCAAGGAATCAAAGCCACATTGCACAGTATGTTTTCCTACTTGTTCATCTGAATGCAATAAATCCTGTAACTCTATTTTCCTCACAATCAGAAATCAACAATTTTCTGTTTCAGTAAGCCCATGACATGCTGTTGATATTTAAGCATATGAAATTGACAGTTTAAAGCCATGATTGCCAAGGTTGCAGACGTATAAACCTTCTTACCCCATCTATCTATCCATCGCCCTGGAGTCTCTATCAGAAGGGGTAGGATTTTTAGCAGTAGAAGCCTAAACACCCTTGGGACACTGAGAAATTGTTTCAGGGTCAGCAGTAGGATTTTTGAAAAGAAACTTGGGGGAGTCGGGACAATCTGTCTGGCTTACTAGGAGCCGGAGGCAGGGAATCAGGAGCCATGCTGGATCCTGAGAAAACAAACAACAATGTCTAAAAAGTACAGTTGTATTTGTTGTATCTTTCGGCTTTTCCTGGTTAGGGGTCACCTCAGTGGAACTCCAGTCCGCTGATTGGCAGTAGATTTTTACGTACAGAGTTGCCAGCCCTGACGCACAGCCTTTAACGAAGGTACGCCCATTCACGCACGTCTCCACACAGAAGACGCTTTAGCTGAGAATCGAAGACGTCTTACTGTGAGGCGACAACGCTATCGCAGCGAACCTACCATAAATGTAGATGTTAGAGTGTATTCACTGTTGCAGTCATTACTCTTGGGTTATCCTGCTGGCAGGCTACCCTCAGTCGGCCAGAATTCCAAAGTCTAGGTCCGGCGTTGGTTGCTGTCGCCTCTTCCTTGACGTCAGTGCACAAGGGGTATAAAAGATGCAGCCAATGCCATTTTCTTCAGTTTTTCTTGCCCCAGATGTCAGGTGCCCCAAATTGGTAGGCTGAAAAATATGCCAATAAGAAATGCATGCACAAAAATAACATTTCCTTCATCTACAAGCAAATACACCAAAAAGGTTGTATAGGATAGAGAACTGTAGATAAGTCCCAGCAAAGAGAAGGGGGATGGTGGGTGGGTAACCTGGACTGCAACGGTGAATACACTCGAACATTTACATTTATGGTAGGTACACAACTGTACTATGTTAATCATGTTTCACTGTTGCAGTCATTACTCTTGGGTAGAATCCCAAAGCTGAGGATGGGTAGCTGGGCTAAATAGGATTAGGAGAGGCTATGAGGCCCTGCAGAACTGCAGGGGCAAAGCCTGCTCTGGACTTAAGAGTAGAGAGGCAAGTGGTAGTGCTTTGTAAAGGTGTGCACTGAACTCCAAGTTGCAGCCTCCAAGATATCTTTGGTTGGTACTCCTCTGAGGAAGGCTGTTGAAGTGGCTGCTGCTCTGGTGGAATGAGGCCCAATGCCCTTAGGCACTGATTTGCAATACTGAAAATAGCAGAAACGGATGCAATTGCCTATCCATTTAGAAATAGTCTTGTTTTGAGATAGCCTTTCCTTGTGATCCTGCAGCATATGACACAAAGTTGCTCAGTCTTTCTGAAAGCTTTAGTTCTGTCCCAAGTAGAAGCATAACTGCATGTGCATGTCCAAAGAATGCAGAATTTTCTCACCCTTGTTCTGTGGATTTGGGTAAAAGGTAGGCAAGTGAATGGTTTGGTTGAGGGCCACACTGGACACCACCTTAGGCATAAATGTAGGGTTTGTCCTGAGAGAAACCCTGTCTGGATGAAAAATGATGAAAGGTTCCACAGCCATGAGTGCTTGTAACTCCGAGACTAGTCTTGCAGAGGTTATTGCTAGGAGCAGAGCTGTTTTCCAGGATAAGAATTTTAGATCTGCTGTTGATGCTGGCTCAAAAGGAGGCAGTGTGAGCTTTTCCAAAACATAATTGAGGTCCCAGGCCAGAATTGGTGATCTCCTTGGAGGCCTAATGTTTTTGCCCCCTCTGAGGTACTGCCTTATTAAAGGATGAGAAAAAATAGGTGGCTCCGTATTGTAATGGGCTGAAATGGCAAAGGCATGAATCTTAATTGATGAGAAAGAAAGGCCTTTGTTCAGCATCTCAGGTATTGTAAAATCTGAGGTATATTTGGTACAGACGTGTCAATACCTTGTTCCTGGTTCCAAGCACAGAATCTCTTCCATTTTTCTGCATAAGATTTTCTGGTACTGGACCTCCAAGATAACATCCATAACAGCTTTTGAAAGAGGAGTGTTCTGAATGGCTACATTATCTGCCATGCTGCCAAATTTAAGGTTCTGAGTTGGCTGTGCAGGATCCGATTGTTTTGTTGGGTCAGCAAGTGAGAAGTTTGAGGCAATATCCATACTGCACCTTGAGACAAGCTCTTTAGGATTGGGTACCAATGCTGGCATGGCCAGTCTGGTGCAATCAGTATAATTTTTGGCTTCTCTTGTCTGACCTTTAGGAGTACTCTGGGAAGGAGAGGCAGCGGGGGAAAAGCATATGTCGTTAGATTTTTCCAGCTGAATGATAGGGCGACCACTTTCCATGCTTGCTTGTGACAAATCCTTGTGCAAGATCTCTGCAATTGACAGTTGTGAGGGGAGGCAAATAGATCTATGTCTGGGCATCCCCATTTCCTTATGCTGAAGACTTGTGGATCCAATTTCCATTTGTGGGGATCCATGAGGTTTCTGCTTAGTCTGCCAGAGTATTTGTTTTTCCTGGCAGGAATTGCGCTTGCAGGTGAACTTGAAAAGCCAATGCTGTGTCCCATGAGGTCAGTGCTTGTCTGCAGAAGGGGTAGGAAGGTGTAACTCCCTGTTTGTTTATGTACCACATGACCGTAGTGTCTGTCTTTATCAGTAACTGTCTTGGATGAAGCAGGTCCTTGAAAGCTGTCAGGGCATTTTGAGCAGCTAGCATCTCTTTTTGATGTGAAGATGCATCTGGTTTGCAGGTCATGTGCCCTGAATACATTTTCCTGCCATATGGGCCCCCCAGGCATAATCTGATGCATCCATTGTCAGTGTCTGTCTGGCTGGGGGTAAACTGAATGGCAGACCCTTGTTGTGGTGACAGGCTTCTGCCCACCATCGAAACTCCTGTTGTAGGCAGGGAATGAGTGAAATTACTGTCTCCAGGCTGTGGCAATGCTGAGTTCAAACACTTTTCAGATGCCACTGTAGTTTCCTCACATGCAGTCTGGCATATGGAATTAGTAGAATGCAGGATGCCATGAAACCCAAGGCCTGCAGGATTTTCCTCGCAGATAAGTGGGTTTTTGTTGCCAATTTCTTGAAGTAGTCAGTTTAGAACTCATCATTGTCACAACCTCAAACAGCTGGAATGGCTAGAACTACAGAACCAATTACTTTTTCAACAACTTATCATCCAAAAGATCCTCTACTACCCTAAGAATACCACAAATCCTCACTAATCTCATTTCCCCTTACAAAAATCTTGCAACTCTACGCTCAGCAAATAAACTTCAAATCTCTTCCATTAAATCCAACAACAAAGCTGGGGACTCACTCTTCTCAAACACCATAGGAAAGAGCTGGAACCATCTTCCTTCTGAACTTTCCAAACTGACTTCTTCTGTACTTTATAAGAAGCATCTTAAAGAATATCTTAAATCCCACTGGCTTTGTCCCTGCTCCAACCCTGACTGATATCTCTTGCCCCCTCCTGCTCTTTCTCAAAAAAAAAATAAATAAAATTTTCATTAGATCTATCTTCTGTTTAATTTTTTGTTTTTCTCATGGTATTTGCTTCTAGCCTTGACTTGCTAAATAACTCTGTATAACTCTATCTTTTAATGTTAATATTGTACCAAATTTCATTTTAATTATACTTTATTTTATCTTTGTTCATTGTTGTTGCTTGGAGCTTTTCTCCCCGGGCCTCTACTGAAAATGGACATGTATCCAGTTAGACTAGCCCGATCAACAAATGTAAAATAAACAAACAGTTGCTTTTGCTTGTCTGGTGTGAGATAAGCCATCTGGGCAGTTGTATTTAAGCTTGCACCCAGGAATATTATCTCTTGAGAGGGCACTAGTTTTAATTTCTTTTCATTTACTGTGTACCCTAGGCCAATTAGTAATCTTTTTATAAACGCCAGATGCTTTAGAAGAGTGTCTTTGTTCTCTGCTTGAATTAGGCAGTCGTCCAGGTAGGGTTATATTTGAATTCCTTTTTGTCTGCAAAACGCAATTACTGATGCCAAGCATTTTGTGAAGACCCTGGGCGCAGTAGATAAGCCAAAGTGCAGTGCAGAGAATTGGTAATGCACTGAGCCAGCTATGAATCTGAGGTATCTTCTGCAAGATTGTCTGATTGGGACATGCAGGTATGCCTCTTAGGTCCAAAGTTACGAGCCAAGCCCTCTTGCCCAGCATGGGCAGTAGCTGCTGTAGAGTCAACATCTTGAATTTTGGAACTTCCAGAAATGTATTTAGTATAGACAGGTCCAGTATTGGTCTCCAGGTTTTGTCCTTCCTGGGTACTAGAAAAAGTCTGGAGTAAAATCCTTGCCCCTGCTCTTGTTGTGGTACTTGCTGAATGGCCCTCATGTCCATGAGGGCTGTAATTTGCTTTTGTGCCTCTGCCCATTGATTGTGTGGCAGGTCTGGCATGCCCTTTCACCTTGGTAGAGTGTGAAAATGGAACCTGTAGCCTTGGGACACTATGTTCAGGACCCATTTGTCTTGGGTAACCATTTGCCAATTTGATGAAAAAAGTGCTAGTTTCCCCCCTAAGGCGGCTGTCAAAAGAAAAACTGCTTGGATCTGGCAGAGGAAAGTCATTGGGACTGTTTCCTGTAAGGTTGTGATTTGTCTTCTCCGCTTTTGGAGGTAGGAGCACCCATTTGTTTAGGCCTGTATGAGCCTTGGGGCTGAGATCTGCCGCTGGGACATCTGTATCTTCCTCTTTGTGGTCTGTCTGACACTGGAAAGGACCACTTTTTAGAAGGCCAGCTCCTGCTAAACCTGGGTAGCTGTACCTGTAAGAAATCCTCGACTGTCTGCATGGATTTTGCTTTATCCTCCATTTTTTTCAACACCTCTTCTGCTTTAGTACCAAAGTATCATGCTGTAATGGTGCATCTAAATTTTGCTTCAACATGATCAGGCAAATTCTGTTCCTTTAACCAGGCATGCCTTCTAACAACCACCTGTAACAGCAGCCCTGCAAGAGGCCTCCAGTGAATCATAACCACATTGCAAAGTATGCTTTCCCACTTGTTCAGTTGCATGCAATAAATCCTGCAATTCCTTGTTCCCTGAATATTCAGTATTTGTCAACATTCTCTGTTTAAGCAGTGACATTAAATATTGCGGATATTTAAGCATATGAAACTGACAATTTAAAGCCCTTACAGCCAGGGTAGCAGAAGTGTAGACTTTTTTCCCCCCATCTGTCTAGAGCCCTAGAATCCCTATCAGAGGGGACAGGGTTTTTTGCAGTGGAAGCTTTAACCCCCTTGGGACCCTGAGATATAGTTTCTGGGTCAGCAGCGGGATAGGCATTTATGACAATCAGAGACCCTGTAGTACCTGTCTGGCTTAGCAGGTGCAGGGGGTAAAGAGTCAGGGGACAGGCAGAACTCTGAAAATACATCTACAATGTTTAGAACAGGTGGAATAGCAAGGGGTCTGTGCTGAGGAAGAAGCAGAAAGTCTCAGCCTTTTCTTAGATTCAGAATAATCTTGGCTCTCCCAGTGGAAATGCTCCCTCATAGTATGCAGAGTTTCCCCAAAAGAGTAATCCTCAGGAGGAGAGGCTGAAGGAATGGATTCTTCAGCATCAGAATTCTCATAGGGAAGCATGAAGCATGGAGTAATCCTGTTCAGAAGAGGAAACAGAGGAAACAGATACCTGATCAGAAGAATCATACTCTGTCTCTTGCCTAGGCCTCTTATCAGGAGGGGCTGGGAGCCTCTGATCAAAGTAATTAGGTCTTCGGCCATTTTGAGCATCTGTTTTTTAGGCATGGAAGTCTGAGTAGGAGAATGCTGTACTTGTTTCTTTGTCTTTAGAGCTGCTTTAGTCTTCATCTTTGAAGCTGAAGATGGCTCAATATATAGTTGTGTAGGTCTGAAGACACCCTCAGAAGCCAATGCCTGCTCAGTGGCTCCGGACCCATCTGAGGGTATGATTTCTGTGTCTCCAATACCTTGAGTATCCACAGGCCCAAGTCGGCTCCACTTGGGAGTCGGGAGCGGGCACCAGGGGCTGCGAAAGCGCCTCACTGAGAACCAGCGACTGGCCCAGTAGAGGCTTCATCGGTTTTGGACCTCGAATGCCTATCCTTGTCCTTGCGTTTTTTGTAAACTCCGGTTGTCGGCTGGTCCGACGGCATTATATAATTAAATCTTCGGCCAAAGTAATGAAATGCAAAATCAAACTGACGCTTGATAGTGCGTTGGTTAAATCTAGCACAAAACAGACAGCTAGCAACATTGTGATCAGGGCCTAGGCAAGGAATACAGTAAGAGTGAAAATCCTTGTGAGGTATTTGCTTCCCACAAGAAATACAATTGTTAACTTTTTCTGACATCGGTCTGGAGCAAGAAAAAAGTTTCCCCAACGGGATACTTAGCTTTAATGAAGACTTTGGTTCTGAAATTCGGATTTGAAAATCTCAAGAGTCTGCCAACCAGCACTTGCGAACTGCTTTTGCTTCGGGCACTGTGCGGCAAGAAAGACTGAAGAAAATGGCGTCTGCTGCATCTTTTATACTCCTAGCGCACTGACGTCAGGGAAGAGGCGACAGCAACCGACGCCTGACCTAGACTTTGGAATTCTGGCCGACTGAGGGTAGCCTGCCAGCAGGATAACCCAAGAGTAATGACTGCAACAGTGAAACACGATGAACATCACGAGGTATAGCCAAAGGCCTATGCTGAAGAAGAAGAAATCCCTAAGCCTTTTTCTGGATTCTGAGAAATCCTGACTCTCCCAATGAAAATGTTTTCTTAAGGTATGCAAAGTCTCTCCAAAAGAAAAATCCTCAGGAGGAGAAGCAGAAGGGATGGATTCTTCTGCATCTGAGTCGTCATAAGGGGGAATAGAAAATTCCTGATCAGAAGAGGAATCAGAAGAAATGGAAACCTGATATGAAGATTCATAAATCAGTGCCTTGCCTAGGCCTCTTAGCAGGAGGGGGTTGGGAACCCCTGATCAAGGTAATTAAATCCTCAGCCATTTTGATAATTTGTTTTTTAGGCATAGAGGCCTGAGCACGTGGCTCATGCATTGGTTTTTTGAGACACAGAAGTTGGTTTTGGCCTTGTTTTTGATGATGGCGTTGGTTTAATATACAAATCTTTAGGCCTGAAAACACCCTCGGAAGCCGGTGCCTGCTCAGCGGCTCCGGACCCCACCAAGGGAGAGACATCTGTGGGTACAACACCTGGGAGAATCTTGCAGCATACCGGACTCCGAATGGGTCTCGGTAGAGGCCTGCGACTCAAAAGTAGCGGGCATTAGGGGCTGCAAGCGCCTCACTGAGTACCGGCGACTGGCTTAGGAGAAGCTTCGTCGTTGGTTTTGGACCTCGACAGTGTCCTTTTATTTGCGTTTTTTTGTGTATTCCAGTAGTCTGATTACCAACAGATGACATTTCAGGATAGTTAAATGTTGAATCATAAGTATTAAGAAGCAAAAATATACCGAGGCTTAATAGTGCATTGGTTAAATTTAGCACAAAACCGACAGCAAGGCACTTTGTGGTCAGGGCCTAGGCAAGGGATACAGTACAAATGAAAATCCTTATGAGGTATTTGCTTCCCATAAGTAATACAATTAACTTTTACTGACTTCGGTAAGGAGCAAGAAAAAGTTTACCCAACGGGGTACTTAGTTTTAGTTTAAAGACTTCGGTTCTGAAACTCGAAAACAAAAATTTCAAGAGTCGGCCGACCGGCACTTGCGAACTGCGTCAAGAAAGACGGATTAAAATGGCGTCGGCTGCATGTTTTATACCCCTGACAACCTGACGTCATGGAAGAGGAGACAGCAACAGACGCAGGACCCGACTTTGTTATTCAGGCTGACTGAGGGCAACCTGCAGATTACCCAAATGTAGTGACTGCAACAGTGAAACACAAAGAACATCAGCAATCACTGTGTCACAGTAATCTAGCAGGCTGGCTACACAATGGGTAAGCCTCAAATATGGAATAAAGTATTAACTGCACAAAACAAGGGCTACTGAGACAGCCACTGGACAGGTTGGCCCGTAAAACATATGGCAGATAGGGTATGCCACAGATTGGAAGATCCTGCAAGAAAAACTGACCCCTGTATACAAAGGAAAATCTGGAAAGGCACCATTCTGTTAACAGTAGCAGAAAGGTTTCTCATTTTTCTAGCCACAATATAAAAGTCACACCCTAGCTAAAGTCAACCTAAAATGATACAGTGCAGATTCTTTGCATGTCGAGCACGAAAAGTACAGTTGTGTACACTTACCATAAATGTAGATGTTAAGAGTGTATTCACTGTTGCAGTCATCACATTTGGGTCATCTGCCTGCAGGTAGCCCTCAGCCGGCCTGAATATCAGAGTGTTTGGATTTCTGCGTCGGATGTGGTTGTTTCTTCCATGACGTCAGGTTGTCAGGGGTACAAAAAGTACAGTTTTGTACCTACCATAAATGTAGATGTCCGACAGATATGCAACTGCAGTCATAACATATGGGTTGTCCTGCCTCAGGCAGCCCTCGGTCGGCCGGATTCCAAAGTCTGGGTCCGGCGTCGGCCGGTGTCACCTCCTCTCCGACGTCAGAACGGCTGGAGTATAAAGGCATTGGCCGACGCCATCTTCTTCAGTGTTTCTTGCCCCAGATGCCAGGTGCCCTCCTAGGAAGGCTAAATTTGGTGAATGGATAAACAATTCCAGACATGCACAACAGTAATAAACAGATACACCATAGGAGATACCCCCAGCTAATAGGAATAGGGGTAGTGGACCCATAAAGAAGGTTGCAGAGGGGTAGGAGGGTGGGAAAATCCAACTGCAGTTGCATATCTATCGGACATCTACATTTATGGTAGGTACAAAACTGTACTATGTCCTTCAAGAATGCAACTGCAGTCATAACATATGGGTTGAATACCAAAGCCAAGCTGGGGTGGTTGGAACTTAAGAAAGTGCTGGTGTAGCTAAAATGCCCTGCAGGACTGCCGAAGCAAAGCCTGCTCGGGATCTGGAGTATAAAGGCAGGTTGTAGTGCTTGGTAAATGTATGCACGGAGCTCCATGTAGCAGCCTCTAGAATGTCCTTTGTAGCCACTCCTCTTAGGAAAGCTGTGGATGTGGCAATAGCTCTGGTGGAGTGTGGCCTAATATTGGCTGGCACACACTTTCCATGAAAAGAATAGCAGAATCTGATGCAGTGTCCAATCCATTTGGAAATTAAATTACTTTTGGCATGAATGAAGGATTGGTTTGTAGAGCGACTCTGTCCTGATGAAAAATGAGAAAAGGAGGTACTGCCATGAGTGCCTGTATCTCCGAGACTCTTCTTGCTGATGTGATTGCCAATAGGAAAACCGTTTTCCATGACAGAAATTGCATTTCTGAAGTTGCTGCTGGTTCAAAGGGAGGAAGAGTTAATTTTTCCAAGACGAAATTGAGGTCCCATGCAGGTACTGGGAGGTTTGATGTTCTTTATCCCTCTTAAGAACCATCTTAGCAAAGGATGTGAAAACACAGGTGGATCACAATTGTATTTTGCTGAGATTGCTGAGGCATGAATCTTTATGGAATATGAGAGACCAGTATGAAACATTTCTGCCAATTATTCCAATATCTAAGGTATACTCAATACTATTGTATCCTGACCCCCTGTTAGCATTCCAGATGATGAATCTCTTCCACTTGGCTGAATAGGTTTTTCTGGTGGAAGGTCTGCGTGCTTCCAGTAAGATCTCAAACTTTTTTGGAAAGAGGAATATCGGAAGGAGTTATGGTAACCTCCAGGCTGTCAGATGCAATGTTTTCAGGTTTTGATGAACAGTCCTGTAATTGTGTTGTGTTAGAAGCAGAGGCCATAGGGGCAGAGGCCACTGTTTGGTCCGGGTTATGCTCAACAGCAATGGGTACCAGTGCTGCCTTGGCCAGTCTGGAGATATCAAAATGCCTGTTGGTTGTTCTGCTTTGATCTTCAGTATCACCTTGGTCAGCAGTGGTAGAGGAGGGAATGCATAAATTGTTAGGGAATTCCAACTGAAGGAGAGAGCATCCGTTTTCCAGGCTAGAGGATGGTGGGTCCTTGTACAGAACTTTTCCAGGTGATGATTCATGTGAGAAGCAAAGAGATCTATGTCCGGTCTTCCCCATGTCCTTGTTATTTGTGAGAAAATGATGAGAGGATGCAGCATCCATTCGTATGGATCCAAGAAATTTCTGCTCAGCTTGTCCGCCAGTAAATTGTCCTTGCCTGGCACAAACTGGGATTGCAAATGTATCTTCAGACTTAGGGATTTTTCCCAGAGAATCATTGTTAGTCTGCAGAGGGGATAAGAATGAGTGCCTCCCTGCTTATTTATATACCACATAACAGTGGTGTTTGTCTGTCCTTATTAGCAAATGTCCTTATTGAAGTGATTTTTCGAAAGTCTCGATTGCATGTATCACTGCCAACATCTCTTTTTGGTTTATGTGCAGATGCCTTTCCCTTGGTGTCCATTGACCTTGAATGCATCTGCCCTCCATGTGCGCCCCCCATCCATGGTCTGAGGCGTCTGTTGTAATTATTTGACCTGCTTGAGGTTTGTTGAAAGACATGCCTTTGTTTAACTGATTTGTTTGAGCCCACCACAAAAATTTCTTTGCAGACATGGAATGAATGGGATTACATCCTCTAGGCTTTGGATGTGTTGGGACCATAAGCTTTTTAAGTACCATTGCAGCTTTCTCATATGAAGTCTTGCCAAAGGTATCAGAAGAATGCAAGATGCCATGAACCCCAGGGCCTGCAGGATTTTCCTTGCAGTCAGCTGGGAGAGCTTTGCTAGGCCTTTGAAATACTCTGGTAACTGCTGTTTTTCCTCTGTGAGATAAGCCATTTGCGTTTGTGTGTCCAGTTTGGCTCCTAGGAAAATAATCTGTTGGGATGGCAGAAGTCTTGATTTCTGAATGTTGACTGTGTATCCCAAGGCCTGTAGTAATTGAATGACATAGTCCAAGTTTGCTATCAAGGCTTGTTTGTTGTCTGCTTGTATGAGGCAATCGTCCAGGTAGGGGTATATTTGAATCCCCTGGAGTCTGCAGTGTGCCACTACTGATGCCAGGCATTTCGTGAACACTCTGGGCGCAGGAGATAAGCCAAAAGGCAATGCTGAGAATTGATAATGCTCTGTCCCTGCAAGAAATCTGAGGTATCTTCTGCAGCTTTGTCTGATTGGGACATGCAGGTAGGCCTCCTTGAGGTCCAGAGTGACCAGCCAAGACCCCTTGCCCAGCATGGGAAGGAGTTGCTGCAATGTCAGCATTTTGAACTTTGGCACAATGAGATAAGTATTTAGAGTAGACAAGTCCAGTATAGGCCTCCATTTGTTTTCCTTTCTTGGAACAAGGAACAGTCTTGAATAAAATCCCTGGCCTTGTTCCTGTGGAGGGACCTTTTCTATTGCTTTTATATTTAACAGCTTTGAAACTTGAATGAGTGCCTCTGCCCTTTGATGATGTGGCAGGTTTGGCATGCCTTGTCTTATTGGTAAAGTATGGAAGTGGAATCTGTAACCTTTGTCTATTAAATCCAGAATCCAGTTGACCTTGGTTAAGATATGCCAGTTGTTTGAGTATAAGGATAATTTTCCGCCTAAAGGTGCTTCTCTTTGAGCTTTGGTAGGCGGCATGAAAGTCAAGTCATTGTGATTGTCCTTGTGGAGCAGCTGGACTGCCTGCGCCACTTCTTTGATTTGGTGGTTGCCCCTGTAGGAGCCTCAGTTTTGCCCTCTACCTCGAGCACGCCTGTTTTTTCCCCTTTGGAACTTGTCAGTGTCTGGAAAGGACCAATTCTTTGAAGGCCAGTTCCTGCTGAATCTGGGTGGCTGAACCTGGAGGAAATCTTTGACTGTCTGAACTGATTTAGCCTTTTCCTCAATGGACTTCACACATCTTGTGCATTAGTACCAAAAAGCTTCTGTTTTTCCAGAGGTGCATCAAGTAAAGTACAGTTTTGTACCTACCATAAATGTAGATGTTCGAAGATCCACATTGCTGCAGTCCTTACTTATGGGTAGTCCGCTGTCCTCGGTCGGCCCGAATACCAAAGTATTAGGCTGACGTCGGTCATGGGCGCCTAGATCTGACATCAGAGCGTCAGGGTATAAAGGCGCATGACCGACGTCATATCCTCAGTCTTTTCTTGCCCCAGATGTCAGAAGGCCAAACCAGAAAGGCCACAGCCAAAAACAGAATACCTCCCAAAAATATGCCCAACAACAACCAGCACCTAAAGTATAGCACCAAGTCATACTACAGAGGGGAAGGAGGGAGGACTGCAGCAATGTGGATCTTCAAACATCTACATTTATGGTAGGTACAAAACTGTACTATGTTCTTCATCTCACATTGCTGCAGTCCTTACTTATGGGTAGAATCCCAAAGCAACGGGAAAGGGAGGATGGTAAAAATCATAAAGCATTAGGGGCCGCTAAAATGCCCTGTAAAATTGCAGTGGCAAATCCAGCCCTAGACTTAGAATAAAGAGGAAGGTGGTAATGTTTAGAAAAGGTATGCACTGAACTCCAAGTAGCTGCCTCCAAAATGTCTTTGTAGCTACCCCCAATAAAGGCCGAGAAGTAGCAGTAGCCCTAGTGGAATGAGGCCTGATTCCAGCAGGAATCTCCTTACCATGATGGGAATAACAGAAAGAAATACAAAACCCAATCCATTTAGAAATAGTTTGTTTTGAAACAGGTTTACCCTGTGAACCCAAAGCAAAAGAAACAAACAATTGCTGAGACTGTCTGAACTCCTTGGTTCTGCTCAAATAATAACGAACTGCCTGTGAATATCCAAAGTATGCAAAATTTTCTCCCTTTATTTTGGGGTTTGCATAAAAAGTAGGCAAATGAATAGTTTGATTTAAGGCCACACTAGAAACCACTTTAGGCATAAAGGAAGGATTAGTACGTAAAGATACCCTATCCTTATGAAAAATCAGGAAAGGCTCCACTGCCATGAGGGCCTGTAATTCAGAAACCCTTCTTGCAGAGGTAATGGCCAACAAAAGCAGTTTTCCATGATAAATACTTTAACTCGGCAGTAGCTGCAGGCTCAAAAGGTTGTAGAGTAAGTTTTTCCAACACAAAATTGAGATCCCAAGCAGGAGTAGGAGCTCACGTGGGGTCTTATATTCTTTGCCCCTCTAAGAAATTAATTAAACCAAGGATGAGAGAATAAAGGAGGGTCACAATCATAGTGAGCAGAAATGGCTGCAGCATGGACCTTTATTGAGGAGAAAGACAAACCCTTGTCCAATAACTCAGTAAGATATTGAAGAGCAACACTTAAATCAGGTTTGGAGACATCAAAGTCCTTTTCTTTGCTCCAAATAAAAAATCTCCTCCATTTATCAGCGTAAACTTTCCTGGTACTAGGCCTCCTGGCCTCCAAAATAACCTTCAAAACTTGTTGTGGAAGCTGAGACCCTCCAGAGTCTAAAACAGAATATGCCAGGCTGTTAGATGCAGAGACTGAATCTTGACATTGAGGAAGTGACTGTCCTCTTGTGACAAAAGGTGCGGAATCAAAGGCAGAGGCCATGAAGGTTCTCGTACTAAACTCCTCAGTAGTGGGTACCAGTGTTGTCGAGGCCAATCCGGTGCTATCAAAATCATGGTTGGCTTGTCTTGTCTGGCCTTCAAAAGTACCTTGGGAAGAAGAGGCAGAGGTGGAAAGGCATATACATGCAGATTGTTCCAACTGAAAGATAGAGCGTCCACCTTCCAAGCTGTGTGATGAAACATTTTTGTGCAAAACTTTGGCAGCTGGTAATTTAGTGGAGAAGCGAACAGATCTATGTCTGGAGTTCCCCATAACACTGTCAACCGTTGAAATACATGAGGATCCAATTTCCACTCGTGAGGATCCACTATTTGTCTGCTCAATACATCTGCTAAGGAGTTCTGTGCTCCTGGTAGAAACCTTGCCTGAAGATTGAGGTGTAGATTGAGAGCAGTTTCCCACAGAATCATCGCTTGCCTGCAAAGAGGGTAAGAATGGGTTCCCCTGCTTGTTGATGTACCACATGACAGTAGTGTTGTCTGTTTGAATCAACACCTGCCCTGGAAGAAAATCTTTGAAAGCCATCAATGCAAACTGGACTGCTAACATTTCCTTCAAGTTGATATGCAAATGTTGGAGTTTGACAGGCCAATGTTTTGCACCCATTTTCCATTGAGGTGTGCTCCCAAGCCTTGTCCAAGGCATCTGTCGTTAGAATCTGACTGCCTGGCCGGGTCACAGAGAGTCCCTTGTTTAGGTGACATTCCTGAGCCCACCACAAAACTCCTTCTGAATGCAAGGTATTATCTGAATGACAGTGTCTAGATCTTGGCAGTGCTGTGTCCACACATTTTTGAGATACCATTGAAGCTTCCTCATATGCAATTTGGCATTGGGAAGCACCAGAATACAAGATGCCATGAACCCCAAGGCTTGAAGGACTGTCCTTGCAGTCAGCCTGGACCGTAGAGACATTTGCTGGAAATAAAGAGAAAGGCTTCTTTGTTTGTCCAGGGTCAAAAAAGCCATCTGGGAAGCTGTATTCAGTCTCACACCCAGAAAGCACATGTCCTGAGAGGGTACTAGACTGGACTTTGTTTCGTTCACAGAATACCCTAGGCATCTTAACACTGCCATCACATACTGTAGATGAAGAAGTTCGTCCCTTTCTTGTGCAATAATCAGACACTCGTCCAAATAGGGATAAATCTGTATTCCTCTTAGTCTGAAAAATGCTATCACTGGAGCCAGAACCTTTGTGAACACTCTGGGCGCAGTAGATAAGCCAAAGGGCAATGCAGAGAACTGATAATGTAAATTTCCAGCCTGAAAACGCAGGTACCTCCTGCAACTGGGCCTGATAGGAACATGAAGGTAAGCCTCTTTGAGATCCAGAGTAACCATCCAGTGATCTTTTCCCAACAGAGGTAAAAGCTGTTGTAAAGTCAGCATCTTGAACTTTGGAATGTCCAGGTAAGTGTTGAGGATAGATAAATCCAAAATTGGTCTCCACGTGTTTCCTTTCTTTGGAACTAGAAACAGGCGAGAATAAAATCCTAGGCCCACTTCCGACAGAGGAACTGGCTGTATAGCTCCTATTTGAAGAAGTAAAGAAATTTGTCTGTGAGCCTCTATCCTTTGCCGAGGAGGGACGTCTGGCATGCCTTTGAAAGGAGGCATGGTATGGAAATAGAACTTGTAACCTCGGTTTATAATGTCCAATACCCATTTGTCCTGGGTGACTAAATGCCAATTTTGCTTGAAAAGAGCCAACTTTCCTCCCAAAGGAGCTGCCAGGCAAGAGGAATCTGGCAGCTGAAAATGCAGGTCATTGGGCCTGTTTACGAAAGGACTGGCCCCTGCCCTCACCAGCAGATTGAGCAGGCGAACTCCATTGTCTCGGCCTGAAGGTACTCTGAGCTCTGCCCCTACCACGCCTAGATCTACCCCTAGACTGAGAATCAGAAGAAGGACGTCCACCCCTTAGTAGGCCAATTTCTACTAAACTTTGGAGGTTGTACCTGCAAAAATCTTTAACAGTCTGCATAGACTTAGCCTTGTCTTCCATTTCTTTAAGACTGACTCCACAGGAGGACCAAACAAAACTTCAGACTGCAAACGGACATCCAGAATTCTAGAGTTAACATGCTCAGACAAATTCTGATCCTTAAGCCAGGCGTGCCACGAATAACTGAACCAGTGGCAGCCACCCTAGAAGAAGCCTGTAAAGCATCAAAACCACATTGCAAAGAGTGCTTACCCACCTGTTCAGAAACATGCACTAAATCCTGCAATTCTTTACACTCTATGCCCTCTGCCAAAGCATCCACTTTAGATCTTAGCTGAGAAAGGAGGAAATTCTGATACTTCAACATATGAAACTGGCAGTTCAAAGCTCTCATTGCTAAAGTAGAAGAGGTATACACCTTCTTACCCCATCTATCCAAAGCTCTAGCTTCCTTATCCAGAGGAACCGGATTCTTAACAACAGAGGCTCTAACACCCTTAGGCCCCTGACAAATAGTTTCTGGGTCCGCCCTAGGACTCTTATACAGATATTTATGAGCCTCAGGCACCCTGTAATACCTGTCCGGTTTAACTGGGGCAGGAGGCACAGAATCTGGATTAAGGGAAGCTTCGAGAAAACATCTGAAACAACATCCAAAACCGGAGGAATAGCTAAGGGTCTATGCTGTGGTAAAAACAAGAACTCCCTAAGCCTCTTCCGGGAATCAGAGTAATCCTGTCCCTCCCACTTAAAATGCTCCCTCATGGAATGCAGAGTTTCTGAAAATGAAAAATCCTCTGGAGGAGAAGCAGAAGGAGTGGAATCCTCTGCATCAGAATCAGAATAAGGAGGGAAATCTTGAATGTCCTCATAGGAAGAGTCTGAATCATCTGAGGCCTGCTCCAAACTTTCCAACTCTGGCTCCATCCTGGGCCTCTTATCAGGAGGGGGCATAGAACCTCTAATTAAAGAAATCAAATCCTCTGCCATTTTAAGCATGTGCTTTTTAGGCACAGACCCTGAAGAACCAGAACTGACACCAGAGGAAGGCAAAACAGACCTTCCCTTAGAAGGAGCCTTAGAAACAGTAGCAGAAGGCCAAACCACCTTAGGCATAGAAGGGAGAATAGTAACCTGAGAGGCCCCTTCAGCCTGGCCTGCCTCCTGAGAGGCCACATCTTGTAAAATCAAAGTTTCCCCCCGGGACTCAACAAACTTCAGCCGGATCCACCTGTTCAGCTGTAGCTTCTAAAGGTCCGGCGTCCGAAATGGACGAATCATCCTGCCTAGGCTTTAAAGATTTGTCTTTGCGCTTCTTAGTAGAAGCAGGCGCCGGAACATCCGATGGCATATTATAATTACACCTCTTGCCAAAGACTAACCTAGCGCAATCTAACCTCCGTTTTATAGTGCGCTTATTAAACCTAGCACAAAACCGACACCCGACTACGTCGTGCTCCGGTCCCAAACAAGGAATACAAAGCGAGTGGTAATCCCTATGCGGTAACGGTTTCCCACAAGAAATACAATTATTCACTTTTTCTGACATCCGGTAACTGAGGCAAGAAAAACAAAATATTCCCAACGGGTACTTAGCCAACTTGGTATCTGTCTGAAACTAAAGCGAAAAATTTCAGAACGAACGGCACTTGCAACTCTGCTTCTGCATCGGACCATGCGGCAAAAAAGACTGAGGATATGACGTCGGTCATGCGCCTTTATACCCTGACGCTCTGATGTCAGATCTAGGCGCCCATGACCGACGTCAGCCTAATACTTTGGTATTCGGGCCGACCGAGGACAGCGGACTACCCATAAGTAAGGACTGCAGCAATGTGAGATGAAGAACATCTTTACTTTAACATGGTCTGGGAGTGGCTGTTCTTTTAACCAGGCATGTCTACGTATAACAGCCCACGTCATAGTTGTCCTACATGTAGCTTCCAATGCATCATAACCACACTGTAGAAAATGATTGCTAACCTGCTGGGAGTTATGGACCAGATCCTGCAATGCCTTTCTATCAATAGACTCAGGAGGCGCTAGCTTTTTCTGTAAATCAAATAATCCTGGTACTGAAACATATGAAAAAGGCAGTTAAGTGACCTCATGGCAAGAGTGGTAGAGGTATAAACTTTTTTACCCAATCTCTCTCTCCAGGGACCTTGCTTCCCTATCCGCTGGCAGTGGATTCTTGGCTGAGGAAGTAGCCACTCCTTTGGGGCCCTGTGAAATAGTGTCATGATCCACAGAGTGGGCCTTAAAGAGATGCTTGTGAGTGTCAGGGACCCTGTAATATCTGTCTGGCTTGACAGGAGCAGGAGGGAGAGAATCAGGGTTAGCACTGGAGTCGGAGAAAACATCATCCAGGACATCCATAACTGGAGGGATAGTTAAAGGTCTGTGCTGGGGTAACTTGAGGAAGGTACGTAGCCTTTTCCTTGAATCAGAAAATTCCTGACCCTGCCACTTAAAATGCTCCCTCATAGAGTGGAGGACTTCACCGAAAGAAAAATCCTCTGGAGGAGAGGCAGAGGGAATTGACTCCTTAGCATCAGAGTCCTCATAGGCCTGGAAGGATTCTTCCTGGGTATCTGAATGCTCAGAATCCCCAGAGGCTTCATCTGAAGAAAGGTTGTCAGCCTGCTCAGTTCTAGGCCTTTTCTCTGCAGGTGGCTGAGAGCCTCTGTCTGGGTGAGGCTGAGAGACCCTGATAAGAGAGATAAGGTCTGCAGCAAGAGACATGATCTGTTTATCAGAAGAAGGGGCCTGGGCAGTAGGTTTAGGATGGGCCTTGGCCTGACTGGCGGCCTTAGCACGTGCAAAGGCCTTGATGGACATGGATACAGGAGGCCTAGCTGCCCCATGTGCAGGAGTAACCTTGTCCACGGAAATGGTGTCGGGTAGATCCAGAGTTTTGGTTTCTGGAGGAAAATCTAACCGGCACCGGTGTAGTCTCCGGGACCGAAGGACGTGTTACCGCTGTGTCGCCGGCCTGGAGCGGTTGAATTACCGCTTCTGAAGGGACCGAAGCACTCGCGGAGGGCTTAGGAGAAATATCGGTAGAGGACGCGGGCCGCGGATGTCGGTCCCGGTCCTTACGCTTTTTGGAAATTTGTGTTGTCGGTTGATCCGATGGCATGATATAGGCGAAGGATTCGCCAAAAAAGTCCTTGGCAAATTCTGCTCGGCGCCTGAGAGTGCGCTTATTAAAGCAAGCACAGGCAGCACAGGCCGAGACATCGTGGTCTGGGCCCAGGCAAGGGAGGCAGTAAGAATGGAAGTCCTTATGAGGTATTTGTTTACCACAAGACAAACAATTATTAACTTTCTCAAATTTGTTCTGACATCGGCTGAGGCAAGAAAAAATGTTCCCCAACGGGGTACTTAGCTTTTAGATGACTTCGGTAACTGAAACACAGGAGTTGACCGACCAGCACTTGCGAAAGTACAGTTTTGTACCTACCATAAATGTAGATGTTCGAAGATCCACATTGCTGCAGTCCTTACACTTGGGTAGTCCGCTGTCCTCGGTCGGCCCGAATATCAAAGTATTAGGCTGACGTCGGTCAAGGCGCTTAAGACTGACATCAGGGTACAAATGCGCATGACCGACGTCATATCCTCAGTCTTTTCTTGCCCCAGATGTCAGAAGACCCTAAAAAGAAAGGTCAAAACCAAAAGACAGCAAAAACCAACCAACCACCCTTGCACTAATTATATGTACAATATATACAATATACACAATATTTACAACCCAACCCACAACCGCCTCTAACTACAGAGGGAAGGAGGGAGTTGGACTGCAGCAATGTGGATCTTGAACATCTACATTTATGGTAGGTACAAAACTGTACTTTGTTCTTCATCTCACATTGCTGCAGTCCTTACACTTGGGTAGAATCCCAAAGCAGAGGTAAGGGAGGATGGCAAAACTATAAAGCAGCAGGAGCTGCCAAAATGCCCTGTAAAATTGCAGTGGCAAAACCAGCCCTAGATTTAGAGTAAAGTGGAAGGTGATAATGCTTAGAGAAAGTATGCACTGAACTCCAAGTAGCTGCCTCCAAAATATCTTTAGTTGCCACCCCCCTTAAAAAAGCTGTAGAAGTGGCAGTAGCCCTAGTGGAATGAGGCCTAATACCAGCTGGAATCTCCTTACCATGATGGGAATAACAGAAAGCAATGCAAAACCCAATCCACTTAGAAATAGTTTGTTTTGACACAGGCTTGCCCTGAGAACTCAAAGCAAATGAAACAAATAACTGCTGAGACTGCCTGAACCCTTTAGTTCTGCTCAAATAATATCGCAACTGCCTGTGTACATCTAAAGTGTGCAAAATCTTTTCCCCTTTATTTTGGGGATTTGCATAGAAAGTAGGCAAATGAATAGTTTGGTTTAAAGCCACACTAGAAACCACTTTAGGCATAAAGGAAGGATTAGTACGCAAAGATACTCTATCCTTATGGAAAATTAAGAAAGGCTCAACCGCCATAAGGGCCTGTAATTCAGAAACCCTTCTTGCAGAGGTAATGGCCAACAAAAAAGCAGTCTTCCATGATAAATATTTCAACTCGGCAGTAGCTGCAGGCTCAAAAGGTTGTAGAGTGAGTTTCTCCAACACAAAATTGAGATCCCAAGCAGGAGTAGGAGCTCTCGTGGGGTCTTGTATTCTTTGCCCCTCTAAGGAATTGCTTGAACAAAGGATGAGAAAACAATGGTGGGTCACAATCATAGTGAGCAGAAATTGCTGCAGCATGAATAGAAGAGAAGGACAAACCTTTGTCCAGTAACTCAGTAAGATATTGAAGAGCCACACTTAAATTAGGCTCAGAAACATCAAATTCCTTTGCAGTACTCCAAAATAAAAATCTCTTCCATTTATCTGCGTACACTTTCCTTGTACTAGGCCTTCTGGCCTCCAAAATAACATTCAAAACTTGCTGTGGAAGCTGAGACCCTCCAGGGTTCAAAACAGAATATGCCAGGCTGTTAGGTGAAGAGAGTGAAGTTTGACATTGAGTAAATGACTGTTCTCCTGAGACAGCAGGTGTGGAATCGAAGGCAAAGGCCATGGAGGCTCCCGTACCAGACTTTTCAGTAATGGGTACCAGTGCTGTCGAGGCCAATCTGGAGCTGTTAGAATCATCTTTGGCTTGTCCTGTCTGACCTTTAGGAGTACCTTTGGGAGGAGAGGCAGAGGTGGAAAGGCATACACATGAAGATTGCTCCAATTGAAAGAAAGAGCATCCACTTTCCAGGCTGTGGGATGAAACCTTTTTGTGCAAAACTTTGGCAGCTGGTAGTTTAGTGGAGAAGCGAACAGATCTATGTCTGGAGTTCCCCATGACACTGTCAATTTCTGAAATACATGAGGATCCAATTTCCACTGTGGGGATCCATAATTGTCTGCTCAACACATCTGCTAAGGAGTTCTGTGCTCGGCAGAAACCTTGCCTGAAGATTTAGCTGTAAACTGAGAGCAGTCTCCCACAAAATCATTGCTTGCCTGCATAGAGGATAAGAATCGTTCCCCTTGCTTGTTGATGTACCACATGACAGTTGTGTTGTCTGTTAGAATCAACACCTGCCCTGGAAGAAGTAAATCCTTGAAAGCTATTAATGCAAATTGGACTGCTAACATCTCCTTCAAGTTGATATGTAGATGTTGTAGTCTGGCAGGCCACGTGTCTTGTATCCACTTTCCATTTAGATGAGCTCCCCAAGCTTTGTCTGAGGCATCTGTCATTAGAATCTGACTCGCCTCTGGCCGGGTCACAGAGAGTCCCTTGTTTAGGTGACATTCCTGAGCCCACCACAAAAATTCCTTTTGAATGCAAGGTATTATCTGAATGACAGTGTCCATATCCTGGCAGTGCTGTGTCCATACATTTTGAGATACCATTGTAGCTTCCTCATATGCAGTTTGGCATTGGGAAGCACCAGAATACAAGATGCCATGAACCCCAAGGCTTGAAGGACTGTCCTTGCAGTCAGCCTGGACTGATGAGACAATTGATGGAAGTAAAGGGAAAGATTCTTTTGTTTGTCCGGGGTCAAAAAGGCCATCTGGGATGCTGTATTCAGTCTCACACCCAGAAAGCACATGTCCTGAGAGGGTACTAGACTGGACTTTATTTCGTTCACAGAATACCCCAGGCATCTTAGCACTGCTATCACATATTGCAAATGATGAAGAAGATCGTCCCTTCCTTGAGCCAGAATCAGGCAATCGTCCAAATAAGGATAGATCTGTATTCCTTTTAGCCTGAAGAAAGGAATCACTGGAGCCAGAACTTTCGTGAACACTCTGGGCGCAGTAGATAAGCCAAAGGGCAATGCAGAGAACTGATAATGAGAAGTCCCAGCCCGAAAACGCAGATACTTCCTGCAACTTAGCCCGATAGGAACATGAAGGTAAGCCTCCTTGAGATCCAGGGTTACCATCCAGTGATCTTTGCCCAGCAGAGGTAAAAGCTGTTGTAACGTCAACATTTTGAACTTGGGAATGTCCAGATAAGTGTTGAGGATAGATAAATCCAAAATTGGTCTCCACGTGTTCCCCTTCTTTGGTACTAGGAACAGGCGAGAATAAAATCCTAGGCCCACTTCTGG
This sequence comes from Protopterus annectens, assembly GCF_019279795.1. Lineage (NCBI taxonomy): Eukaryota > Metazoa > Chordata > Ceratodontiformes > Protopteridae > Protopterus > Protopterus annectens. The sequence goes on along the minus strand of NC_056744.1, from coordinate 85,973,516 downwards.
CAGAGGGACCGGCTGTATGGCCCCTATTTGAAGCAGCAGAGAAATTTGTTTGTGAGCCTCTATTCTTTGCTGAGGAGGAACGTCTGGGCATGCCTTTGAAAGGAGGCAAGGTATGGAAATAAAACTTGTAACCTTGGTGTATGATATCCAATACCCATCTGTCTTGGGTAATTAAACTCCAATTTTCCTTGAAGAGTGCCAACCTTCCTCCCAAAGGTGCTGCCAGACGAGAAGGCTCTGGCAGCTGAAAAGGTAGGTCATTGGGCCTGTTTACGAAAGGACTGGCCCCTGCCCTCACCGAAGACTGTGCAGGCGAACTCCTGTTCTAGGCCTGAAAGAGCCCTGAGCTCTGCCCCTACGTCTAGATCTACCCCTAGACTGTGAATCATAAGAAGATACGTCCACCCTTAGCAGGCCAATTCCTACTAAACTTGGAGGCTGAACTTGCAAAAAATCTTTAACAGTCTGCATAGACTTAGCCTTGTCTTCCATTTTCTTTAAAACTGCTTCCACAGGTGAACCAAACAACACATCAGACTGTAAAGGAGCATCTAAAATCCTTGCCTTAACATGGTCAGATAAATTCTGATCCCTCAGCCAGGCGTGCCTGCGAAGAACTGACCCAGAGGCAGCCACCCTAGACGAGGCCTGTACAGCATCAAAACCACATTGTAAAGAATGCTTACCCACCTGTTCAGAAACATGTACCAAATCTTGTAATTCTTTACACTCAATACCTTCCGCCAGAGCATCTACCTTAGACTTCAATTGAGAAAGTAGATAGTTTTGATATTTCAACATGTGAAACTGGCAATTCAAAGCCCTCATAGCTAAGGTGGAAGAAGTATAGACTTTCTTTCCCCATCTATCCAAAGCCCTGGCCTCTTTATCTGGAGGAACCGGATTTTTACAACAGAGGCCTTGACACCCTTAGGTCCCTGACTAACAGTTTCTGGGTCGCCCTAGGACTCTTATAAAGATATTTATGAGCTTCAGGCACCCTGTAATACCTATCCGGTTTAACAGGAGCAGGAGGCAAGAATCCGGATTAAGTGAAGCCTCTGCAAACACATCTTCCACAACATCCAGAACAGGAGGTATAGCCAAAGGCCTATGCTGGGGTAAAAGCAAAAATTCCTAAGCCTTTTCCTGGAATCAGAGAAGTCCTGACCTTCCCACTTAAAATGTTCCCTCATGGAATGAAGAGTCTCTGAAAAGAAAAATCCTCTGGAGGAGAAGCAGAAGGAGTAGAATCATCCACATCAGAATCAGAATAAGGAGAATACTCCTGTAAGTCTTCAGCCGAAGACTCTGAAACATCCGAAGCCTGCTCAAAACTCCCCAACTCTGGTTCCACTCTAGGCCTCTTATCAGGAGGGGGCAAAGAACCTCTAATCAAAGTAATTAAATCTTCTGCCATTTTAAGCATGTGCTTCTTGGGCACAGATCCTGAAGAACTAGGCGTGACACCAACAGAAGCTAAACCTGGCCTGCCTCTGGGAGAAGCCTTGGAAACAGAAGGAGAGGGCCTAACCACCCTAGGAAGGAGGGAGTACAGTAACCTGAGAAGCCCCTTCAGCCTGACCTGCCTCCTGAGAGGCCACATCCTGCAATAACAAAGTCTCCCCCTGGGACTCCAGAGAAACCTCCGGCGGAACCACTGGTTCCACTGACACCTCTAAAGAACCGGCGTCCGGAACGGACAACTCTTCTTGCCTGGGTTTAGCTGCTTTGTCTTTGCGCTTCTTCGGAGCATCCGACGGCATATTATAAATGCACCGTTTCCCGAAGACCAACCTGGCACAATCTAACCTTCGCTTAATAGTGCGCTTATTGAACCTAGCACAAAAGCGACACCCAACAACGTCGTGCTCAGTCCCCAAACAAGGAATACACAAAGTATGATAATCTCTATGCGGTATCTGTTTCCCACAAGAAATACAGTTATTCACTTTTTCTGACATCCGGTAAACCACTGAGGCAAGAAAAAACTAAAATGTTCTAACGGGTACTTAGCCAACTTTGACTCGGTCTGAAACTCCGAATTCGAAAAATTTCAGAGCGCCGACGGCACTTGCAACGCTGCTTCTGCATCGGACCATGCGGCAAAAAGACTGAGGATATGGCGTCGGTCATGCGCATTTGTACCCTGCCGTCCTGATGTCAGTCTTAAGCGCCTTGACCGACGTCAGCCTAATACTTTGATATTCGGGCCGACCGAGGACAGCGGACTACCCAAGTGTAAGGACTGCAGCAATGTGAGATGAAGAACATCTGCTTCGGGCACCGCGCGGCAAGAAAGACTGAAGATGGCGTCGGCCGATGCCTTTATACTCCAGCCGTTCTGACGTCGGAGAGGAGGCGACATCGGCCGACACCGGACCCAGACTTTGGAATCCGGCCGACCAAGGGCTGCCTGAGGCAGGACAACCCATATGTTATGACTGCAGTTGCATTCTTGAAGGACATCGTGCAGCCGACACCATCAGTTTTTTTTTTTGCCCCAGATGTCAGGTGCCTCCACGATAGGAAGCAATTATATGGTATAGTACACCCCCCATCAAAAATCAAATACACATGATACAATATATACCAAACAAGAAGGAAAGGTAGAGCCAAGAGAAGTCAGGGGGCTGGAGGGAGGGTAACCAGGACTGCAACAGTGAATACACTTGAACATCTACAGTTATAGTAAGTGTACACAACTGTACTATGTTCTTTGTGTATCACTGCTGCAATCATCACATTTGGGTCGATTCCCAAAGCTAAGGGAAGGAGGAGGTAGTTAAAGAGCATTAGGGCCAGCAATTAAGCCCTGTAAGACTGCTGTGGCAAATCCAGCTCTGGATTTAGAAAAGATAGGCAGGTGGTAATGCTTGGTGAAGGTATGTACAGAGCTCCAGGTAGCAGCTTCCAGGATGCCTCTGGTAGGGACTCCTCAGAAATGCCGTAGAGGTATGCAGCCCTGGTGGAATGTGATCTTATCCCCTTGTAGAGTAGGTTTTCCATGGTGCTTGTAGCAGAAATGAATGCAATGGGCTATCCATTTGGAAATGGTTTGCTTTGAAATGGCCTTCCACTCTGCCCCTGCAGCAAAGCTAACTAGCAGCTGGTCATAATTTCTGAGAGGCTTAGTCCTATCTAAATAGAATCTAAGCTGTCTGTGAACGTCCAGAGTGTGCAGTATCCATTCCCCTTTATTTTGAGGATTAGGGAAAAAAGTAGGCAAATGAATGGACTGGTTTAGGGTCACACTAGACACTGCATGGCTCCAGGAACAGTATCTTTTCCATTTTTCTGAATAGGATTTTCTAGTACTAGGCCTTCTTGCCTCATGACATCCAGCACCTGCTTACTGAAGGTTGCTAGAGGACAGCTCATGGAATAAGCCAGGCTGCAAGTTTCAGGGTTTGCAGCTGAGGGTGCAGAATCTGGCCCGCCTGGTGGGACAGCAGGGAAGGGGTCTGAGGTAGGTGCCATGGTTGTAGCAGTGTCAGATTGCGCAAGAGGGGGTACCAGTGCTGGCGTGGCCAGTCTGGTGCAATCAGTATTGTCCTTGGCTTGTCCCGTTTGATCTTTAGTAGAACTTTCGAGAGGAGAGGCAGAGGGGGAAAGGCATAAACCAAGAGGCTTTCCCAGGTAAAGGACAAGGCATCCACTTTCCAAGCTTGACTGTGGGGAGTTCTGGTGCAGAATTTGTTCAACTGGTAGTTAAGTTCTAAGGGGAGGCAAACAGGTCTACCTTTGGAGTCCACCACTTGTTCCTCAAGAGGTTGAATATTTTGGGTTCTAGTTTCCACTTGTGTGGGTTTATGAGATTTTTCTGCTTAAGTCGTCTGCCAGTGAATTTAGTTTCCCTGGCAGAAATTGAGCATGTAGGTGCACTTGGTAGCTCAAGGCTGTGTTCCACAGTGTCATGACTAGTCTGCAGAGAGGGGAGGAGAGGGTTCCCCCCTGCTTGTTTATGTACCACATAACTGTGACGTTGTCTGTCTTTACCAACAGTTGCCCGGGAAGAATAAGGTCTTTGAAGGCTGTCAGAGCATTCTGTACAGCTAACATTTCTTTTTGATTGCTATGCAGGTGCATCTGTTTCGGGTTCCATTTGTCCTGAATGCACTGCCCTGCCATGTGAGCCCCCCATGCATAGTCTGATGCGTCTGTTAGGGTTTGGCCAGCAGGGGGTAGAGTGAAAGGGAGTCCCTTGTGTTGTGGTAGCAGGCCTCTGCCCACCAAAAGAACTATGTCCTTAGGCAAGGAATGATAGGAATCAAGGTTTCCAGGTCCTGAGAATGTCAACACCATAGATTTTTTTTAGATACCATTGGAGTTTCCTCATATGCAGTCTTGCATATGGAATTAGCAGAATGCAAGAGGCCATGAACCCCAGAGCTTGCAGTATTTTCCTTGCAGATAGCTGGGTTTTTGTGGCCAGTAGTTTGAAGTAGGTTGCCAAACTTGTTTCTCCAGAGTGAGGAATGCCATTTGGGAAGTTGTGTTCAAGTTTGCTCCCAGGAATACAATCTGTTGGCAGGGTACTAGGTGTGATTTCTTTTCATTGATGGTGTACCCCAGTGAGGTTCGAAGTTTCTTTACAAATAACCAGGTGTTATAACAGCAAGTCCTGGCTTTCTGCCCGAATCAGACAATCGTCCAAGTATGGCTAAATCTGAATATTTCTCTGCCTGCAAAATGCAATGGCTGGAGCTAGACACTTTGTGAACACCCTGGGCACAGTAGATAAGGGAAGAGCAGAGAACTGAAAGTGCATGGAGCCTGCCCTGAAACGTAGGTATTCTCTGCAGGATTTTCTTATTGGGATGTGCAGGTAAGCTTCAAGTCTAGGGTTGCCAGTCAGGCATCCTTGGCTAGCATAGGAAGAAGATGTTGAGTTAGCATTTCGAATTTTGGAACCACCAGAAACGTGTTGAGAATAGAGAGGTCCACGACAGTACGCCAGGACTTTTCATTTCTGGGTACCAGGAAAAGTCTTTAATAAAAACCTTGTCTCCTTTGTTCTGCTGGGACAGGCTGAACAGCCCTGATATTGAGGAGAGAGAGAGAACTTGCTGTTGGGCCTCTGTGCATTGATTTGGGGGGAGGTCTGGCCAACCACTTGGGGTTGGTAATGTGTGGAAGTGGAATCTGTATCCTCGGGGAAACTATGTTCAAAACTCATTTGTCCTGGGTAATGAGCTCCCAATTTTTTGCATGCAGGGTGAGCTTTCCTCCTAAGGGAGCAAGTAGTTGAGCAGGGCTTGGAAGGGTTACGGTTAAGTCACTGTGTCATTTTTCCGAAGAGGGGCGGCTTACTACTCCCTGCTTTGGAAGTGGGAGCCCCCCACTGCTTAGATCTGCGCATAGCCTGAGACTGACATCTTGGTGGTCTGCTGCTCCTGGGTTTGGACTGAAGACCTGGAAGGGACTGGAAAAGACCAGTTCTTTGAAGGCCAATGCCTACTGAATCTGGGAGGCTGTACTTGTAAGAAATCTTTAACAGTTTGCATAGATTTAGCTTTTTCCTCCATCCTATTGAGGACTTCTGCTTTGTTGCCAAAAAGGCGGTCTTAGGTTAAGGGTGCATCCATTAATTTAGCTTTAACCTGATCTGGCAAGTTTTGTTCCTTAAGCCAAGCATGCCTTCTAAGTACAGACCCAGTGACAGCAGCCCTGCAAGATGCTTCTGAAGCATCCTTAAGCCAAGCATGCCTTCTAAGTACAGACCCAGTGACAGCAGCCCTGCAAAGCCACATTGCAAAGTATCTTTGGCAAATTGTTCACCAGAATGCATTAAATCTTGCAAGTCTTTGTGTGCAGCACAGTCAGGAAACATCAATTTCTGTTTAAGCAGTCTCATAATATGCTGCTGATACTTTAACATATGAAACTGGCAACTTAAAGCCCTAATGGTCAAAGTAGCAGAAGAGTATACTTTCTTACCCCATCTAAGGTTCTAGAAACCCTATCAGAAGGGGTAGGATTTTTGGCTGTAGTAGCCTCAATGCCTTTTGGTCCTTGGGGAAATGGTCGCTGGATCCGCAGTAGGATTCTTGAAGAGGAACGTGTGAGAGTCAGGTACTCTGTAGTACCTGTCAGGTTTCCTGGGAGCTGGAGGCAAAGTATCTGGGGTAAGGCTAGATTCCAAGAAAACATCATTACAATAAGCAGAACAGGAGGGATAGCTAGAGGCCTGTGTTGAGGCAGGAGTAAGAATTCCCTAAGGTCTCTTTTTGAACTCAGAATAGTCCTGGCTTTCCCAGCGGAAATGCTCCCTAACGGTATTCAAGGTTTCACCAAAAGAAAAATCGTCTGGAGGGGAAGCCGAGGGAATGGAATCCTCTGCATCAGAATCCTCATAAGTAGGTAAGGGCAAATCCTGGTAAATCAGAAGGAGCAGAGATATCAGATTCTTGATCAGAATAAGAAAGAAAATCAGTTCTAGGTCTCAGAGAGGGAAGGCTGGCTTCCCCTAATTAAGGTAATAAGGTCTTCAGCCATTCTAAGCATTTGTTTTTGAGGGCTATGGGCCTGAGTATGCGGTTTGGTCATCGGTTTTCTAGGCGTAGTGAGAGTTTTAGGCCTGAGGAATTCGGTACTTCTAGTTGGAAACGATGCCATCGGTTTAATATGAAAGTCTGTAGGCCTGAATACACCCTCAGAAGCCGGTGCCTGCACAGCGGATCTGGACCCATCCAAGGTAGAGACATCTGCAGGTTCCATAGTCTCATGACATACTGAACTCCGAATGGGCCTCAGTAGAGGCTTGCAAATCTGTAGCAGCGGGTATCAGGGGCTGCGAAAGCACCAGAGTACCGGCAGACTGGCGACTAGCTTAACAGAAGCGTCGGCGGCAGTTTTGGACCTATGCGGTCTGTCTCTGTCTTTATCCTTACTTTTTTTCGGAAGATCTGTAGTCGGATGGCTTAACAAAGCCATTTTGGAGTACAGAGATCAAGAATGAAAGTATTTAGCTACAAAAATAGCCCGACGATGAATAATTTGAACATTGAACAAGGCACAAAACAGACAGCGAGGAACACCGTGGTCTGGGCCTAAACAGGTGACGCAGTAAGAATGAAAATCTCTAAGGTATTTGCTTTCCACAGGTAAGACCATTATTAATTTTTTCTGACATCGGTTAGAGCAAGAAAAAAGGATCCCCAACGGGGTACTTATCTTTTTTGAAGACTTCGGGTCCGAAACTCGAAAACGAAAATTTCAGGAGTCGGCTGACCGGCACTTGCAAACTGCTTCTGCTTTGGGCACCGCACAGCAAGAAAGACTAGTGTAATGGTGTCAGCTGCATGTTTTATACCCCTGACGACCTGACGTCATGGAAGAAGTGACAACATCAGATGCAGAAATCCAAAGACTCTGGTATTCAGGCTGGCTGAGGGCTACCTGCAGGCAGATATAACCCAAATATGATGACTGTAACAGTGAAACACGAAGAACATCAAACCCTATGAAACTGTAATACTAGGTGATGTAAATAGTGACTGGAAAACACTAATTGTAAACTCTGCTTTACAGACCGGGGATGTCCAAAGCATCAAATCTCTCTGGATTTACCCAGCTCATCTCAAACCCAATTCACTTGGAACATTACAACTCCAGCACTACCCTTGACTGGATACGGACTACTGACCCACACCTCTATCACAACCACAGTACACTTCCTGCTACCTTAAGCAACCACCTACCCATCTATACCCAGAGACACTCTCCACAACTATACAGACCTCATCTTTATAAAGACTGCCATAAACTCTCTAGCTTCAACTCTACATTATTTAATGAAAGACTCATCAATAAACTGGTCCTGCCTGCATAGTCATCCCCTTAATGATGCTGTGCTAAAATTCAACTCCATCATCTTAAGACATCCTCAACACACTAGCACCCCTTCAGAATAAAATCAAATTATGCCCCCTGGCTTAAAAGAGACACCCATTACCCTTATGCAGAAATTTTCTGCTTGGAAAACTTGGCTAAAATCCAAATCCTCTACTCACCATCAAATGTTTGAAGAACTTCGAAATTGTAGAAAATCATCTACAATGACAAGAAAAAAAATTTACAATAAGACCTAAAGTAGCCATCACTCATCCCAAAAACTTCTGGAGAACTACCAACTCTATCCTTCAGCCCAGAAGCCCTCAAACTCCTAATCCTTACCCTAACAATTCAGCACAGTACACTGCCTCCCCTCAACCATTATTTCACTGATCCTATCCATAAAATGACCAACAGTGACCAGAACTATCTACTATGCCCTCCACAAACACCTTCTAACCATACCCTCTTCTCTCTCAAACCTATCCCCATCACTTACATAAAATCTCTCCTCCAAAAACAAACAGTGTTCTCTTTCTGCTGATAATCTACCTCCTCAAACTTGCAGCTGACTCTAGCCTGTCCAGTTTCGATACTTACCCACAGATCAGTTTGTGAATCCACTGTTCCTGATATCTGGAAATCCTTCTATGCAATACCCCTACACAAAGGAGGTAACTCTACTGATCCGTTTAACTTTAGACCTATAGCTAGTCTCCCGCTCTAAAAATCCTCATAAATGTATACACACAGCTTCTCAAATTTCTCATCCAAGAAAACTGACACCTACCCGACATGGGTTTCCATCCAAACCATAGTACTACTACTACCCTTTTATCTTTCACTCATACAATAGCTGAAGCCCATGATAACAAACTTGTCTCGTGTCTATTCTTAGAGCTGTCGAAAGTCTTCAGTTATCTCATTCTAAACTCAATCAAGTTAGTCAACCTTAATCTCTCAGCTTCCACTCTTGAATGGTTCTCCAGCTCTCTCAAACAGATTGCAATCTGTCAAATGGCATTCCTCCTACATCCCCCTCTTACCCATCCATACGGCTCCATCCTGGGACCCCCCCTTCTATTAAACATGGTCAGTAAAGCCCTCAATACCTCTTTCTACCACTCCTCTCTCATTGTCTGCTGATGATTCTGCACTCCCTTCCTCTTCTGAAAGTATCTCTCAAAGTTGCACACTTACCAAAGACTCTTTATCTGTAGAAAGATGGTTAATCAAAAATCAGCTTACATTAAATCCTAAAAAGACTAAACTTTTACTCTTTCTCTCAAAATCACTTTCGCATGTCAAACCCACCTTTACCATTTCATCCTTAAACAAAACCATAATTAATGTAGAACCTCACACAAAGCTACTGGATAATAGATTAGAAACTGACCTGCATGTCCAACAATCCATTAAAAAAAAAAAAAAAAAAAAACTGGGTCTCCTCTACAGGAGCAAAAAATTCCTGACTTAAGACTCTCCTTGGCTCAAGCTTATCTACTTCCAAGCCCTCTCTATGCTGTTCCAATCCTTACAAACCTACAAACTTCCTTAATTACTAGCTGGAACAAGCATACAATAAAAATTGCAAAATTTGCTGAAAACCTACCACATACCGCTCACCACCGCATGGCGCTAAGGAACCTACAGTGGCTTGAATTCCCCCTCCAACTTCAACTTTCACAACTACGCATAACTCATTTCTTACTCAACAAATCCTCAGCCTGCCTGTCCCTATCCAGTCTTGTGTCTTACTATACCTCTTCAAGCTAACTACTCGTAAACTGTTCTACAAACATACAGCATCTCATAATTGGAACAAACTCCCACTCAACATAAGAAGCATTACACACTCCAATAGTTTAGAAAAATAAATTCTCTAGCTAAATTGCAGATATGTCCTTGTCAAGACCCCACATAAACTTGTACGCTTCCTTCTACCACTGATTTCTTGCTCTACTACCTGCAAACACTTTCAGGATGTTAAGGTTCAAGCAGCTTAACCCCCAATTCCTTATGTAACATGAACAGGTATTAAGTTACTTCTCATTTGTTGGTCTGCTGAATATGACAATTTCTTTACAATTTGTCCTGGATTTCTCAAATTTGTAAAACGTTAATCATTTTTTGCCTGTCTCTCTCATTTTTACTCTGCTTATTCTTACATAATTGTACAAGCACTTTGGAGCTTTTCTCCTCTGAAAATGGTCTTGAGCTCAGTTGGACCAGCCCGGTTAAGAAATGTCAAAATTCTTGCAGCACAAGTTTATTCCCACTTCCGATTAGTAAGAACAAAGACAAACTTACCCACCCATTTTATTTGGCACAAAGTTCAGTCTTCTCTTGCTTTCATCCCTCGGACATCCCCCTTCTGCCGGATCTGAGGAACAAAATTATGAGCAGAATTAAAACCAGTACAAAAAAAGCCTCCTGCCCACACAATTGTACAATTACAAAGACTCTGGTCCATCAGCAAACAGAGAAGAGAACGTTAAAACACTCAATCTAGTCCACGTTTGCAAATGAATCTGTCAGACGGTATATGACTTAAGTTTTCAAATGAATGTTGAGTACACAAACAATATCACCAGCCATGGTTTTACAATGGAGAAGCCGTTGGCGTAATGTCACAAAGGACAAAGCAATATTCAGAGCCACTGTGGATTAAGGCATTAGAGAGCCGTTATATTTTCAAGTCAAAATGTACAGGTCTCCATCAACTAACCATGAAAAATGTTCCAAACAGAGACCACGCAAGATGAAGGATACAGGGCCAGCTATGGCTGGCAGCTAAAGCACTGGGAAAATTGCCTACTCCTTACCGCTCTTGCTAAAGAGAGAAGTGAGCGAGTATGAAAGTTATAAATTCATAACCAAGGTACAGCTTCTAGGAAATTTGTTGCCTGTTGCTCACTTTATGCTATTCAGGATCATTGGAAGAGAATAGCCTCAGCTATCCTAGCAAACAATAGACAAAGAACCACTCTTAGGAAGGTAGGAGTTCACTTTAAGAAGCAAATCGACATGCAGTGTAGAAAATGATCAATTCAACTTCCATCACATCTTTGGGATGTAGCGGAAAACCCAGGGAGGACACAGACTCTGCAAATAAGGAAAAGATGCACTGACAGCTAGGTGATTATACAACTTTCAGGCACCAGATTACAGATGGGGAGGGTAAAGAGAGACATGAAAGCTCTGCATTTGGGTTACAAGGGAATTAGGATATTTGTTTAAATCAACTGCAGTGATTATTAGCACAGCTGTAACTATTTTAATGCCTACAGACTACAGTACTTGGGAGTTTTGTGCAGTATTCTCAAATGATGATTTAAGAGAGAATTTACTGCAATTAATCACATACTTTTTAGTTAGGATGCAAATAAATCAAACCACTTAACCACTCCTGTGCCATCCTTCTCAAAATGAACCCCAGTTGTGCATACATGTACTTAGCATGTCAAAATGCTGGTTGAGGTCTTACTTTGAAGATATCTACAGCAGACACTAAATTCTAGTTACTATAGTTACTGAACTATTAGCACCTATTTTCAAAAGTACTTAAAAAGCACACAATATGTTTTATTGTCCATTAAACGAGGACCATGACTTCGAATGAGACCACTAATAACATTAAGATGTGTGCCAACTGAACAATTTTCATTTATGACCCCCCCCCCCCAAAGGCTCAACAGTTATATCTGTTTCAAGTCCTGTTTTCAAAAAAGTTTTTTTTTTTTTTTTTTTTTCAGCTCAGGCTGCACTATTGTTCCTAAGGAGGAATTTATCACACAGGAATCTTGAGCTCCTGTAGTGTGAAAGGGTTGAGATCACAGTGAATATGGAATCTCGTGGTAGATGCCCAATCACAATTAACTTTTCACAAAAAAGAGATTTAAAATAAAAATGTACAACAAAACAAAAAAAAAAAAAAAAAAAACCTAACTCATTAACCCCAACTACCATCTCACCTCTGTGCTTACATCCGCGCGTGTTATGAGATGATAGGAATTTCTGTTACCCCCCCCCCCCCGAATGCCTTCCAGTGGCATGAGTAACTTTAATGTAGATTTATAGCTGTTTTCATGGTAATACAAGTTGAAATCGTAACCTTGTTATTCTTCTACTATAGTTACGATCGTATTACATACTAGTTACATTAAACTTTTAAAAGAAATTGCCATTGTAAGCCTTTCATACAGCAAGTGGTGTCAGCCAATCGGATTCTTGGAATCCAAGCCACCACTTGCATAACACTTCTACCCCGACCTAATTTTCTTTTGTTTTCCCCAAATAGAGGGTCCAGCAGCAGGTATTTCCTTTCTTTATGCTGATATTTGCAGATTTTACCTGCTGCTGAATCCCTCTATTTATTCTGGGCATCAGTTTCACAGATCACTACTGGAGATATCTCGCTGGTTCTATGGCTTTTAATTCAGGTTAAGACTCATTCCTTTTAAAATGTTTTACTGGCTGAGACGGACCACAGCTCTATATTATAGGGGGCCTTTCGATATTGCTATTATGCCTTTGATTGCGTTTGAAGCTATAATTATGTACTTAAGGTGCAATGTTTTTTTCCGTAACATGGAATGTTAAGCCCTCCGCTTCCTGTTTTTGTAACTTGCGGCAAGTGCACGGTGTCATTTCCAACTTGGTGTTTCCAGTTCTGCAGCTCTAGCGCTTACTGGCTCTGAGGTGCCATCAGGAAGGGTGCTTCGTCCCCCAATACTGGGACACTGACTCGCTGTCTGTACAGCTGGTTCCGGTTTGAGTGATTCCATTGACAGTCCCTCCTCCTGTTATCATGTGTGCTACTCTTGACTCAGACAGATACTCTACCCCGGAGTCTCACTTACTATTCACATAGGACTTGCAAGAGAGTTTGAATTGCTACCGTATTCTGCTGACCTGGCTCTGCTTCACTGTGCACCAGAATCTATGTTTGAATTGAATGATGTTCTCGTGAAAAACGACAGTTATCTTGCATGTTCAAGGTATATTTGTGTGTTTATTGTCAGAATACTTCCATATTTATTTGACGTGCAAGTCGGCTAGTGTGGTGCACAAAGTTATGTTTAGTGTACAAAAAGTCAAATGGTCACAGTCTGTCATGGATGATTACTGAAAATGGTGCAACCTGCTATAGCGGTGCTGCACCTTATGAAAGTATACCATTTTTTGGGGCGCTTCCGTGTGCATTACCGAACAGAAAGTTATGGCGTCTTTGCTGTTAGTGTGCTAATTACTGCCACACATCTAAAGATAATTGAGTGGAAAATACTTCTCTTCTGCAGTCATCTCCCGTCTCTGTGAAGTGTGCTCGCTCTGTTTAAACGTCTTGGGCTGTAGGTGCCCCCCCCCCCCCAAAAAAAACTTGAATAAGTACTATTGCTGAAGTGCAATTCCAGTGAAATTACAAAGGTTTCTCTGCAAGCACGGCTTTTCTTCAAATTAAACGCAATGTATGTCTTAACTTTCAACATAAAAACTTAATGTTAACGCCTTTATATACTGAGGTTTGTTTAAAGCATGCACACTTGCAGAGGCCTGTCTAGCTAGCCCAGTTTTCCTAACCTCAAGACCCCATTTCAAACTCTAGTTGATGACACTGCTGGGTTCTGTACCTCTCCCTGAGTAGCAAGGCAAAATTTTAAATTTTTATCTATAGCTTTTACATCCAACTGTGCTTTTTTCACCAGTTTCATCTGTGACCAGTCAATATTAGACTATTTTTGTATGTGTAAAAAGAAAACACAGGAACTGCTACCAACCAACTTGAACAAAAAAATACAGTTCCAAAGGAACGCTCGAGTGTAGCAGTATAAAGTAGCTAAAATTTAGCTGCAAGTAAACTGTAGATGAACACTAAGTGCCTTAAAAGTAAATTTGAGCGCGCTTTCGTCTAAACAAGACTTCATCAGAAACATTTAAATGACAAAACCAGTAGTGCTTTTATATCTTACAACAGATTGAATTGCCAATGAAAACACTTCCCTCTCATTATTTTTATTTAAAGAAACATTTCTACTGTTCACAGTTCATCCATTTAAAAGTACCCTTTTAAACATCTATACTTTACTATTTAAAATACTACCCGATATATTTAATATAAACTTTACTAAGCCACTAAAAACTTTTACAAAAAAACTGTGCATTAATATAAACATTGTATGAAAAAATATTAAAAAGCATAATATAAAAATATTTTACAACTTGAAAGAATGGTATTTTAAAACAGGCATAATTGCTACATGTTTCGTTTATACCTGGAAAATGGGTGGAGTTCAGTCTTATTTGCCACTAACTCTTCCCTTTCCAACCTATTTTTCCAATCACCTCCCCTGTGGTCATTACCTAGGTTCACCAAAATAACAAAGTGGAAGGTTTTACAGGAGTTATTATTCCTGAAATGTTTATAAAGAGCATTGTTTTCGTTCTCACGTCTAATAGCGTAAAGATGTTCATAGATCCATCTGCGCAGAGCTCTCTGTTTTCCCAACGTAAAACTGCTGACAGCTCTGACAGACAGAAAGATGGACTAGCTGTTTAGAACCACACAAGCCTCTCTTCAAATATACTTTCCTCTTAGGTGTCCCTATCTCCACCCAATCGACATTTAAAATATATGAACAGTAAGCATAAGAACCACATCTCCTAGTTCGTCTGTATATATCATGTCTTTATGGCATGTTCTAGTAAATATTTAAGACTGTTACTAGTTTTGAACACAAGTTTTTTTTTTTCCCCACAACATCCATTAAACTTTCTTCACCCTTAAACATCACCCAGTTTCTCCTATTTGTTGGATGTCCTTCACCTGGGAACTATAAGTCAGTACCATAGATTGTGTGTAATTTTGTTTATTACTGTCCCCAATTTGTTCAACTTCATTTTTTGAACTCTCAGTAGGTTTCCCCAACAGGGGGTACATATTTCTTACCTCATTCATTTAAAACTCCTTCACTAATAGAGTGTAACAGAGAAGTTGGGTAACCTCTTTCCATAAAAAGATGAAGTAAGCTATCTCGTTCTTACAAGTCTCTTCAGAAGAGCACATTCTTGCTATCCTGACCATTTGGCCCTTTACAATATTTTTCTTCTTGGTATGTCCTGGGTGACAACTGTTATATTCCAGGTAATCATTCAAGAATGTAGGTTTCCTATATATTCGACATAAAACATGCCCTAATAGGGTCAACAGAAATAGTTACATCCAAATAATTTATAGATTTATTATCATAGGTACCAGTAAATTTGAAATAATCAGCAACGGTATTGATACAAGTCAAAAAATCATTTACTGCTTCTTCCTCCCTCCATAAAATAAAAATGTCATCTAAAAAAATGGAGGTAGGTCCACCATTTACCTACAAATTTACTTTGGAATATATAAAGTTTCTCCCAGGAGTACAGTACGAGGTTCGCAAAAAGGGGTGCACAGCTGACACACATGGCAACCCCTTTAGTCTGTTTGTAATATTCCCCCTCGAATATAAAAAAAAAATATTCTTTAAAATAATTTCAATAAGGACCATTACAAAATTAAGTAAAGTGTTACTCAAGTTGCAAACTTCCAATAAAGTTTCATGGAATAGATTCAAACCCACACTGTGGGGGATAGAAGTAAATAAGTCAACTACATCAATAGTAGAAAAAACATTTGCTTCATGGTAATATTCTTCCCTAATTTTACCTAGGAAGTCCCATGAGTCTTGTAATATATAATCTATGTTCTTTAGGTTCCCCTGGTATATCTCCATTGGGTAAGTCATGCTGTTCTCTGAACTTATAATCAATCTGTATGGGGGGGGGGGGATAATATTTTTTGGGGTTTTGGAATACCAAACATGATGGCTATTCTAGGATGTTCATTGCAGAAGAATTGAAAAATGTCTTCATTAATTGCACCCTGGAATAGTGAGTCTTGCAGAACTAACAGAACCTTCTTTTGAGCTACATTTATCTCATTAATAGAATAAATCTCATACTTATCTTGTAACATGCTGTAAATTCTACTGATGTAATCCATCCTATCCACAATAGCCATCCACCCCTTTATCTGGGTTCATGGTGTTCCCACGAAGTTCCTTTAGGAGTTGATTCTCCTCATAAGTGAGGTTATAATGTTTATGTGATACATTTCATAAATCTCCTGTGTACACACCTTTTCAAAGGTAGAAATTATAGGGTGTAAAGGGAGATTAAAACAACTGTTTCGCTTAAAATTCACAGGTTTGGGTACTACAGCAGTATCCTTAAACAAAAAGCTCAGGTTTAACTTCCTAGTGTATAGCTTAAAATCCGTGATGTTGGAAATATCCCCCTTACAACTAGGAAAAAACTTGATACCTTTTTTCAGTAAAGAGAAATGGTCTTGATTGATTTCTAATCTAGCGTATAATTATATATATTAAACCCTTTATAACTCGGTAGTAACCCATCAAGAGAGTTGATTATCTCTTCTCTGGAATCTCAAGCTCAACTAATAATGACTGCCATTTCTCCACTTCTGGTAAGGTGCTCTTCACCCCCCCTCGTTTCCCCCTTGTTCTAAAAAATGTTTCCCTTTAGGTACATTTTGTTTATTTTGTAGCCTCTCAGATCTCCCGAGTGTTGGGTATTCCTGGTCGTAGTTTTCAACAACCTCACTTACATGTGTATTAGAGGCATGAAATACTTCACCATTATTCACTTCACTACCTTTGAAATAGGATTTAGGAAATGGGTATGCATTCCTGTCTTTATATTCACATGCATCCCTATATAACTTCCTACGTTTCCTTAACATTGTCATTAACTTGCTGTTCAATCCTAGTAAACATATTGTCATACTTGTAACCAATTTCTTCAAACTGCACATCATTTAAAACTTTTTCATTTAAATTTTCCACTTCATCAACCAATGTTTCTACTTTTTTATTACTAATTCTAATTATGAACTCCATGAGTTCTATACCGTGTCTGTCAAACATTTGTATTAGTTCAGTACATTCAGGGTCATCTTCAAGCAACCCATTTGGAAAACGAAAGACCCTTAACCCCTTAGGTACTCTTTTATTCTTTATGCTTTCCTTCAAAAACCTATTGTCACATTGAAGGTTACGTACCTTCCCCAATTTCTTTTCCAAGTCCCTCAACACACTGTTAATATTGCCCTCATCGATTTGTGTTCCTGGTGCTGTAGGGCTAGATGGAAAAAAGTCCATTCACTCAGTGACGACCTCCTTAGGTTGCAAGTAGTGTCTTTCTGCCCCTGACCACAAGGAATGGAATCCTGTGGTGTTGTCGACTGGAGAAGCTTTGAGTAAGCTTCTTGTGTGCCCCCCAAGTCTCGTACTGAAGTACCATCTTCCCTGGAGCAACCACCGTCCAACGCTAATGTCTGCATAGTCTCCGCCCTCCTTGCTGAGACGCCCAGCCCCTGTAAACGCTCAACAGCTGTTTGCAGCTCTGAAACCTTGTTTGCCAGAGTTGCAATAACACTAGTAAGTTGTGCTAGTGTAACACTTCCATTAACGTTTTCTATAGGTGTCCTCACTTCACTCTCTTCCAAAGAGAAGGGAGACAAACCATTTCCCCCATTTCCAACCGAATCTGCCATAC
Organism: Protopterus annectens; assembly: GCF_019279795.1. Taxonomy (NCBI): domain Eukaryota; kingdom Metazoa; phylum Chordata; order Ceratodontiformes; family Protopteridae; genus Protopterus; species Protopterus annectens. The sequence goes on along the minus strand of NC_056744.1, from coordinate 85,956,071 downwards.
CTGATGATCTTCAAAGGCACTACCGACTGTAGTACCACTCGAGTCAGTTCCACAAACACAAACCACTTGTAAAAAGAAAACACAGGAACTGCTACCAACCATCTTGAACAAAAGAATACAGTTCCAAAGGAACGCTCGAGTGTAGCAGTATAAAGTAGCTAAAATTAGCTGTAAGTAAACTGTAGATGAACACTAAGTGCCTTAAAAGTAAATTTATTTGAGTGTGCTTTCATCTAAAGTAACAAGACTTCAACACCTTTATATACTGAGGTTTGTTTAAAGCATGCACACTTGCAGAGGCCTGTCTAGCTAGCCCAGTTTTCCTAACTCCAAGACCCTATTTCAGACTCTAGTTGATGACACACTGCTGGGTTCTGTACCTCTCTCTGAGTAGCAAGGCAAAATTTAAAATTTTTATCTATGGCTTTTACATCCAACTGTGCTTTTTTCCCCAGTTTCATCTGTGACCAGTCAATATTAGACAATTTTTGTATGGCAATAGCTATCCACTTCCAAACTCAACTGCACTACCCCAGAATTAGTAACACAAGAAACAATTACCTTGTGCTAGTTTAGTTCCCCCCTTGAACTGTACTGCATTTACTTAACTGCAGTTCATCTATTCTTGGTACTCTCTCCATATCACTTACCTACAGTTTGAGTCAGTTGATGGATTGTTTTTGACTTGTTTGAATTGCCCATCTTCCAGAATCTGGTTGAGAGACCTGTCAATCACTCCCACAGGACTCCTCCTGCAATTAGTCCCTACCCTCGTCCCCCACTAGGAATGCATAGGACAGAAGTTATATAAAGGCCTGTATTCTCTGTTATCAGATTGTTTTCCAGCCCACAACCCCTCCTAAGCTAACAGGTCTCTGCCCGCTTTGCTCGCCACCCTGCCCCCAATTCCCACCCACCCCCTGTGGTCCTACCTTTATTAGAACAAACTCCTCCCATCATTTTTACCACCAACCACAACACTACTCCCAACTCTAAAGCCACCATCTTCCACTACTACCCCCTCCTCTTCTGCCAACATGAATAAGCATACCATATACTCTTTGCATACCCTCTCTGCATATCTTACATCTTACCAAAACTCCATTATACCCCCACTCAACCACTTCCACTGTACAACTATTCACTCCATCACTATGACTCACCCTCACTCTGCTCCTCTCCCACCAACTCAAGAACCATCCCTATGCATCCCCCACATATTTTATCAACTAAAATACTAAAACTAAATGCATCTCTACAAGTTAAAAAAATAACCCTCCCACCACATCTGTTACCGACTGCACTCAATCATAAAGTTTCCCTAAAATGCAAACTCTTTCACAAACTGATAAAACTAATAACCTCATACTTATCAAAACTTGCCCTCAGTGGAGACATCCACCACAACCCTGGCCCCTCCATCTCCAACCCCACTTCTAATAATCAGACTAACAACCACATCTCCCAAATCCCGGCCAGTAGAAAACAAATGACCTCCTCCTGCTAAGCCTAAATAGCAGAAGTATAGCCAACAAAGTCCGCAAACTCCATGCCATCATAGACTTACACGCCCCAGATATAATCATGTTGACAGAAACCTGGCTAAAACCTCACATTACCAGTGAGCAAATCCTCCCTAATGGTTACAACATACTAAGACCAGACCGACTAAACAAGAAAGGAGGTGGTATAGCTATAATATTTAAAAAGCATCTAAACATCCAGATTCTAAACTCATCAGCTCCCAAATTGCCAATGAAGAAATAATATATACCAACCTGAAAATAAACCAAGATAAAACCATCAACATAAGATACTACTTCCCACCTGGCAAAAATATCCCTCCACTAGAAAACCTCTTAAACTGGACTACCCATCATCTCCCTCAAGAGACCATAATTTTAGGCGATTTCAATATTGATTGGCAATCCTGTTGCGGCAAACATCCAACCCAGCATCTACCTTCATGGCTTCACCCAACTAGTCCAGTCACCAACCAGAATAAATAAAAACTCCAACAAGCACACTACCCTGGATTGGATACTAGTCAGCAAGATTCCCCAGTCCTATATAGCAGTCTGCCTATCAGATAGCCTCAGTGATCATTCCCCAACATTCCAACTCAAAAAAACACCTATACCAAGTTAAATCTGTCATCTACCGTCATTACCTCAGCCTAGATGACGCAGTCCAATTTTTCAATACTACCTTCCTAAGCATCCTAAATAACTATGCCCCCCATAAGACTTACCAGAACGAAAGCCCAACCCTCCCCATGGCTACAGAAAACCACTAGGTCAGAAATGAAAAACCGAGATAAAGCCTGGGAACACTGGCGCAAAACCAAAACCCGCTCAGCTAGACAGAAATTGCTAGAACTATGCAATAGAGTCAAAAAGCTAGTAAAGGAGAACAAATTCCAATACTACCAGTCTGCCCTCAACTCCTCCCCAAACAATTCTGGACCTCCATAAACTCCATCCTCCACCCAGGTAAAATCAATACCTCTACACCTAACATTCCGCACTCCTCAGAAAATATTGCTACCTTATTCAACACACACTTCACACAAACCGTACTAACAATAGCTAGACAACACTACACCCCACACCTTCACCAAGTAATCTTCCCCACACACTTCTCATTTTCTCCCATGCCCACCTCCAACATAAGAAAACTCTTAACTAAACTTAAACCCACAAAATTAGCAGTAGACAACCTCCCAAGTGAATTCCTACAAACTGCAGCTGACGCCCTAGCCTACCCAGTATCCATCTCAACTGATCTCTGTCAGAATGCTACATCCCTACACTATGGAAAATATCACACATCATTCCCCTTCACAAAGGCAACCGCTCCACAGAACTAACCAATTACCGCCCCATAGCTATTCTATCTCCACTCTCCAAAATACTAGAGAGATGCATTCACTCTCAAATCTCAGACTACCTCCTAACAACCTCCTTTCTAATACTAAACATGGTTTCCGACCAAAGCATGGCACCACCACTGCCTTACTCTCTTTTACTAACACTATCCTTCACCATAAAAACAATGGCCATCTCTCCTCTGCTACTTTCCTAGACCTATCTAAAACATGGTCCCACACAAACAACTCCTCTCTGCATATAACCTATCCTTTTCTCAATCAATCAGTCACCAACTGGTTTCAAAGTTTCCTGTCTGACCACCAGCAATCTGTTGTATGGCAAAAAATGACATATCTCCCCAACTACCTGTATATTGGTGTTCCCCAAGGATCCATCCTTGGAACCCTACTCTTCTCTATTTTCACCAATAATCTAGCATCTGCCACTAAACATGGCACACTCATACAATATGCAGATGACTCAATCATCATCTGCTCAGCCCAGTCCATACCCGAACTGCAAAAGGTCACACAGGATGCCTTTTTCTCAGTCAATCAGTCACCAACTGGTTTCAAAGTTACCTGTCTGACCACCAGCAATCTGTTGTATGGCAAAAAATGACATATCTCCCCAACTACCTGTCTCTATTGGTGTTCCCCAAGGATCCATCCTTGGACCCCTACTCTTCTCTATTTTCACCAATAATCTAGCATCTGCCACTAAACATGGCACACTCATACAATATGCAGATGACTCAATCATCATCTGCTCAGCCCAGTCCATACCCGAACTGCAAAAGGTCACACAGGATGCCTTTTCCTCTGTTAAAACTTGGCTATCCAATGCCCAGTTAATACTCAACCCAAACAAAACTAAACTCATCTTCGAACCCACCAAACATACTCAAGACAACTCTCATTTTAACATCACAGCAAAAGAGTACACCAATATCCACCCAACAGATCACACCAAATCGCTAGGAGTTGAAATAGACGACAATCTCAAATTTGACATTCACATATCCATGACCATAAACAAAGTCCACCAAAAACTAGGAGCCTTATACAGAAATAAGCAACTCCTCACCAAAGCAGCTAGGATTTCAGTTGCAAATTCGCATCTCATCTCCACCCTACTTTATGCCTCTCCAATATATACCTACCTAAAGCAATATGATATAAATAAACTCGAGACCTGCTACAACAAAATCACCAAATTCGCCACCGGGGCATCCTACCACAGTCACCACTGTCTCTCACTTACTGAACTAGGCTGGCTAGAACTCCCTCACCGCCTTCAGTGGTATCAACTCGCACTCGCCCACAAACTGGTTAACCATCCTTTAAAGGTCCCATCCCTCCAGCATCTACTCCAACCCTATCTCACCACCAGACCACTTCGATCCAGCAACAAAAGTCAATGCACCCACTTCAAAGCTTTACTTAAAGAGCACCTAAAAACATGCTGGCTATGCCCTTGCAACTCTCCCCTCTAGCTTCTCCCACTCCATCTACCCTCTACCTCTCTTCCACCCCACAAACTACCTCTGATTATAGCAAGCTCTGATACTTCCATGCCTATCTACTTATTTTATAGCAGTAACTTCTTGCTGTAACAATTAACATCTGCTATGACTTCGTGGATAGAACAGATGCTAGTTATCTACTGAATGTACTATGTTCATCATGTTTATAATATTTTAATTTGTGGAGTTTTACTCCCCGGGCCTCTGCTAAAAATGGACCTGCATCCAGTCGGACATTCCCGGTCAACAAATGTAAACAAATAAATAAAAATAATAAATAGTTATTTTCTTATTTAAAAATATTTATTTCAATAGTCTTCTGTGACAGTTTCACTGTGCATCTTTATTTTGTGAAAGGTAAAACATATTATTAAAGTATTTAAGCAATTTTACAGTAATTTGTATGTTAGTTTCACAGCACAGATTTAGGAGTAGGATATTTATTGAATTTATCTGAATCTCTTTGGTCAACATTTACAGATTGTCACACACACAGGTTAGTAATCAAAGCACTGCAGTAGCTTCTATGTGAATTGGGCAATCTCTACAGTGGCAGAGTGCAGAGACATATAAGAAGCCCTTATTGACTAGCATGTGCTTATATTATATTACTGATATTTTTTTTTATTTGTTAGCCAACTCTATATGACGAGTTTCTTTTATAGGACTAACCCAGGACCACTGTTTGGGTTAACGACTTGTTCAGAATAATACAGCATGGCAGTAGAGAATGAACTGCTTATTAGCAGTTCATGGCCTTACTCCTCTGACCTGCACTGCATTGCCTGCCTGTTTTTCAGTATATATATATATATATATATATATATATATATATATAAAAACCTCCCAGATTTCCCTGCGTACGCAGACATTGCTTTGGGGGGGGGGGTCAGTTGGATGGTCAGAACGACGATTGACATCATACTAGGTCTTATTGATTGGACAGCTAACACTCAGCAGATCATATGATTTTAATTCTCCTTTGGTTCATAAGGATTTCTCATTGTTGTCAGAACTTAAAAGTATAGTCGGGATAGTAATATAGATGTTAACTCAATCTAAAAGTAGATCCAGTGGCTTCTTGAATGCATTCTATTACATGGGGCAAGCATTTTTTTTTTAAATCCAGGTTTAATGATGACTAACTGCAGATATGTTCTGGGCATTAGTTTCACTTGGCCTTGTGAGCAGAGGCGAAAAAAAGTGAAAATGTGATACAGTGGCAGATTGTTAAAATAAAAGCGTTCTGACCTGCTGGATTTGCAAGCTGTATATAAAAGTCCACTTGGCAAGTACCCTAAGGCAGTTCACAGTTAAAATAATTTGAAATTTTAATAAGTTCTCTGCAAAACTCACTCGAAAATGCTATTCTGCTTCCGTGGATTTGACTGCATCTACATTATGATGTATTAGGCAGCTCACTGTTTTGACATTACACAGAAGTAAGGTCAAACCATGTATGCAAGCAAGAGAAATTAATTTTTGCCTGATTTTTTTTGTTTTCTTAGGACTTGGTGTACATCCACTCTGAACATTTGTTTTACCAATGATTGTGTGAAGAGTTCTATTAGCCCACCAGCTGGAAACTGGGCAGAGTGCCATCAATGGTTTTGTTAGCTGTATATAAGAAGGCTGTAGGTCATTCCTCCCAAGACAATTTAAAATGTCATAAGGTGCTTGTCCACAGTGTCTTTACAGAACGTAGTACAGTATAGGTATGCTGTTTAGTTCAGAATCCTTGCTGTTGGTCACTAAGTAGGCAGTAACTATTTGTATTGCTTTTAATGATATAGCAACAGCTTTCTCCATTATTTTGTATGGCAGTGTGAAATTTCTGTTACTGTATTCTGGTTTTTGTATTATTTTTGGAGTTGTACTGGTTGAGCAAGAGGCTTACCCTGCTTTTTCCGTTTACAAGTGCCCTTTCTGTGCCCCCTTGTCAGTTAATGGCCAAACCCATTATGCACCAAGGCCAGTAAGGTCCCTCCTTCAGACTTTTATGCAAACTGCTGTGGTGTTGGTGGATGTATTACGGGGGGGCATTCCCAGCCACCATGGATCTTATGATCTAGCTGGATTACAGTTGGGAACTTGGAGACTCTTCAGCTCAGTCCCATAGTGCTGCTGTCCTAGGTAAGCATGGCCTCGAAGGTGCCAGTGTGATGCAATGTTTACCGCTGGGAAAGGACACACGCAAAAAGAAAGCCTGGATCAGTCTTGGTCTTTTCACATGTTGTCTTGATGTAGCTCTCCACTCAGTCTCCCACCCTTCAGGTATAGTAAATGAGTGTAGGTCAGGTTAAGAGGGTTTACATTAGCTCCCCCCTTTCACTCCTTATGGCCATTGCCGAAAGGACACATGTAAATGGAAAAGGGAGAGATAAGGCAGAGTGCTGGCACTGCATGCAATCGGGAGTCATTGCTGCTACCAGCAATCTGAGTGGGTAGCCAGCACCGGTATAGGACACTTCAGACATCCACGAGCTGAAGCCCCAAGCCTGTCCTCGGCACACTAGTGGAGTGGTGATCCTTACCCTGCTTTTTCCATTTACAGGTGCCCTTTATGTGCCCCCTTGTCAGTAATTGTGTGTAATTTGGTGTTTTCATGGGTGGTAGGCATGTACCTCTGCAGCATCACCACTTACGTACCTAATGAAAAGTACACTGCCCCTGTGGATAGGAGTGAAGATTTGGGTGGGCTAACCAGGTAATGCATATGATATACATACGTAGTCTTCCAATACATCTGTCAAACATCAGAAGTAATCTGTTTGCATTTTCTTTCCTGTGCAGGTCTGTCCACCTTCTGACACTGGCTTCACGAGCAGAACGACAAGTCAGAGTGTGGGTATGTGGCCATTCCAACATTCACTGGGCTGCTTAGCCATGCCTCTGTAACTGAAAACCAGTACAACTTGAGATTCCCCACATCTAGTGTGAAGGTATACTGGATTGCAAGAAGAGGTATGCATTGGAGTGGAGTACTTCAGTTGTTGGAAAAGAAGTATTCCATCTACCCTGAGCCTGACATTCTCATGCTGTACATTTGGAGGGAATGCTATCATCAGTCAACCACTCAGAAGGCTACGTTTTCAAATCAGAGAAATTTTCGAAAACCTGTAGTCGTGGTGGCCACATTGTCATTTGGTGTGGTCTGACATAATTCCTCGACAGATATGGAAAACAGCAAACAGTAAATGGGCAGTGCTCAAGGCCAGACTTTACAGAATGGGTTCATGCATGGCTTGATGCACAGGGTCGGTGGATCTACAAATCTGCCATGACAACATCACCATGGAAGATGTTCACAAGGGATGGCATTCACCTGAGGAGGGCATTGCATTGTTCTTGACTGACCTCCACAATGGCGTGAGGAGAGCTATGCAGGACTGGTAACATGCAGCTTGTAAGAAGAATGGAAAATACCCATGACCAAGTAGGACCACTATGGCAAGTAAAACTATTATGAAATGTGTTGTGTAAAATATATTTTTCTGAGTTTGGCAAATAACTGTGGCAAGGAGATGGTGAAGATACTGAGAAAGAACTGTTTCAGGTGAGTGCTACCATGTACAATCTAATATGTCAGTAACCATCCTGCAATACTACTATTTTTTTATTCTGCTTTTATCAGACGTGTAGAGTTTAGATGACAGGAAGGGCTTAATAATACAGAACTTGATCTTGATCCCTTAAGGTCCATTGCTGAATGGGCACGTAAAGAGAAAAGACATAGGCAAGGCAGACTGCTGACACTGAAGGAGACTGAGACTTGTAGTGGTATCAACTGTCTGAGTGGGTAGCCAGCACAGCTATCGGACAGATCAGATGGCCTTGCCTGCCACTGAAGTCCCATGCCTGTCCCGGGTTCATTAGTGAAGTGGCAGTCCTTACCTTGCTTTTTCTTTTTACATGTACCCATTCAGCAGTATGTTGGCTACACCAAGAATGTGTATATTTACAATCATATGTGTCTACATGGTAAAACAACTGTACCTGTATGTTGTACACGTGCATATATCAAAGTTTGTTTCGGACTTGGGTTATGGAAATTATGATTTTTTTCATATTTTGGTAAATAACTTTGCAAGGGAGCATGCAGTGTGCCAAGTAATACCTCATTTATTCCTTACATGGTAAAAGAACGGTGTCTGTGCACTGCACACACGTAGAGACATCACAGTTTGTTTAGTTTTGGCAGGATTAGGAAAATTGTACATTTCCAATAATCATTATTATGCCCATATCTTTGCAAGGGAGCATGGTGGTGATACAAATGATGAATCATTTTGAAGCCGACATTGAGATGCACAACTTCGACTGATATGTAGCCTCCTCTGTCTGTTACAGGTGATGAGACATTACGCTTTATCAATTATGAGAATTATTATATTAACCATTTCTGTGAATATCTCTGCAAAGGAGCATCACACAGTAATGGTTAAGGTATCATTTTAAAGCTGACATTCAAACGAATTAAATACAAATTGTATGGGTCTACATGGTACACTGACCAAGACATTGTGCTTTGCTATTCCAAAAAGGTAAAAAATATGCACAATATCAGCATTCCTTGCCAAATATTCAATAATGACTGATGCGTACTATCAACATTTACATTGTTGGAAAGGTCTGCTGAACAACTTTCGCATTTACATTTTTAGTCTAGCTTTTAGAGTTATGAAAAAGAAGTTATGTACCTACCATAACGTTCAGTTCCATGTTAGTTGTCTTCATCTCGCCTTCTTTCTTGCTGGTTGGGATCGGAGCCCATCCTCAGCTCCGACTCTGCCATCTTCAATAGCCAGAGAGCTGTTTACTGGCTCGAAGCTACCCCTTATCCCATGATGCCTAGCGATAGCTACCCAGATCTCGTTTGAAATAGCTAACTCCAGACATAGCAAGAGAAAAAACAGTCCAAAATAAATAGGTTGACTATACCTACCATATTCTCAGGCAGTAGAGGAAACAACCCAGAGAACACCCAGCCAGTGAAATAAGAACTCCTCTCAGTCCAATAGGACAGGGGAATGGAGGGTGGGATGCAAGAAAAGGCGAGATGAAGACAACTAACATGGAACGTTATGGTAGGTACATAACTTCTTTATGTTAAGTTGTCTATCTTGCCTTCGTTCTTGCTGGTTGGGACAGCGTCCCTAGCACCTAATATCCTGGGGTGGCTCATTGGAACAGACTCCAGAACAGTGGAACCAAAGTCAGCTCTGCTCCTGGAGACCATATTTTATTTTATTTTATTTATTTTACATTTTTATTTTACATTTGTTGACCGGGCTAGTCCAACTGGATATATGTCCATTTTCAGCAGAGGCCCGGGAGAAAAGCTCCACATGCAAACATTATTATATAAATTTAGTTTATACATAAAAACATTAGATATTCACTACAAAAACAGAAGACAAGAAATAAAAAGTGTGTTTTGGTAAGAGTTTCTTAAAGCAGAAAAGTTGAGAGTACCTAGATACTCAAGGAAGCTAGTCAGGGTTGCTACAGGGGCATGATTGTTGTCATTATTTAGTAAGAGTGGTCCAACACCTTTTCTCCCGAGATCTTCCAATTTTAGGAGGATTAGGATGAAAACAGGATTTTTTTTAATCAAAACTGTGAGCCAAATTCAGGAATATCCCTGAAAACCAATGCCAGATGAAACGCGTGAGGGCAATAATGAGGAATACCGGATTGTGCATAAGACCAAGTCTAGAATACTGACTGACGTTATTCCGCAAAGTCTAGCTTTGTATTAGTGTCGTACCTCACGGGATGCGCAGTAGCAAGTCCTGCTTAAACCACACCCACCATGCAACAATTGGTGACGTCTTAGCAAACTTTAGTAATATTCAATGCTGATCCCGGCATGAATATCTATTGTCTATTTGTAGTTTACTCTATTTATTTATTTTATTTTACATTTGTTGACCGGGCTAGTCTAATTGGATATATGCCCATTTTCATTAGAGGCCCGGGGAGAAAAACTCCAAGCATGAACAGTGAGAAAGTTTACAATATACAAAAAGACAAGTAAAATCACAGTACAGAGGCAGCATTGGTCAAAAGAAAATTATAATAAAATTGTAAACTATAAAAATTATACTAAAAAATTATAAACACAATAGTAGGTATGAGCAAAACCCAATTAAGAGAGAAAAGCCATTATATTTTATCCTGTTACTTTGAAGAAAAGAGTAGTAACTAGATTTGGAGGCAGAGGTTAGAGGAGTAGGGAAAGTGGTGAGAGCAGGAAGGGAAAAACATATCAGTCTGGGTTAGCACATGGACAAAGCCAATGAGTTTTAAGATGTTCCATAAGATGTTTTCTAAATAGAGAAGTAGAAGCAAGGGTTGATAATTCAGAAGGAAGCTGACTCCAGTTTTTACCTGCTGTGTTTGCGAAAAGTGAGTCCCCAGCTTTGTTGTTGGATTTAATCGAGGAGACTAGGAGCTTATTAGCAGAGCGTAGTGTAGCTAGATTTTTATATGGTGTAATCAGATTAGTGAGAATAGGGGTGTTGTTGGGGTGGTATAGGATCTTTTGAGTAATAAGTAATTGTTGACAGAGTATACGGTTATGCAGTTCTAGCCATCCAAACTGTTTGAGGTTGAGGCAGTGGTGATTTTTAAAGGGGGAGCATGTGATGAATCTAACAATGCTATTATAACAGGTGGAAAGTTTGGAGAGGTTGTTTTTAGATAGGTTAGTATATATAGCAGAGGCATAGAAAAGGGCAGAGATGAGGTGGGTCTGGGCAATAGTATTCCTGGCAGAAGGGGTAAGGAAGGGTTTAATTCTATAGAGGGTACCAAGTTTTTTGTTAACTGACTTTATGGTGGAGTTGATGTGGTCATCGTAGTTGAGACCAGCATAAATTGTTACACCTAGTAGGCAGGTTGTAGTATCTGGCGTTATGTTGGTAGCATTGTTAGAGGTTACAGAGAAGAATGGATTAGGTGATTTAAGAGTTGGAGTAAATAGCAGTAGTTTTGTTTTTTTGTGATTTAGGAGGAGGTAGTGTTGCATAAACCAGTTTTCAACATTATGAAAAACTGTTTGGGTGAGGGACTGGAGAGAGGCTATATTCTTAGCTGTACAGATTAAGGTGGAGTCATCTGCATATTGAATGCAGGTGGCTTGAGGCAAGTTCATGTGTAGATCGTTAATGAATAAGGAAAAAAGAAGGGGACCTAAGATAGAGCCTTGGGGTACCCCAATATTTACTGGAAGTAATGTAGACAGATTGTTATCCCAAAGTACTGCTTGCTGTCTATTTTCCAGATACGACCTAAACCATTGTAATGGTTGTGGATTGAGAGATTGTAATGAGACAAAGATATGAGGATTTGCCCACATAGCAGCTGCACAGATAGAATCCATGGGCAACCTAGACTAGAAGGCTACAGAGGTGGCCAAGGCCCTAGCAGAATGACCTTTCGGTTTGATAGGTAACTCTTTGTTCCTTAACTGATAAATGAAAGTAAGTGTGAGACAACCACCTGGATAAGGTCACCTCGGAAACTGGGAGACCTTATTTGCCTAAGGCATAAGAAAGGAATAGTTGGTCTGACTTCCTTATTTCCTTAGTTCTGTGCAGGTAAAAACACAATTGCCTATGAACGTCCAACTGGTGTAATTTGTACTCTGGTTCAAATTATTTTCTGAGCAGACTTTAGGAAGAAAAGAAGGATTAGTCCTCAGAGCAACCCTGACCTTATGAAAAACCAAGTATGGAGGATGAACACATAGCGCCTGAAGTTCAGAGACATGTCTGGCTGAAGTAATAGCTACCAGAAAGAGTGTCTTCCAAGATAAAAACTTAATGGAGCAGGACGCTGCTGGTTCAAAAGGGGGCAGAATTAAGGAAGTTAAGACCAAATTAAGGTCCCAAGGAAGAGGGGGATCTCTCACTGGAGGCCTAAGGAGAGTCGTCCCTCTCAAAAAAGCTTTGCAGAGCTTATGAGACAATGTTAGAATTTGACAACCCAACATGAAAGTTAGAAATGGCCGCTAATTGAACCCTGACAGTAGCAGAAGCAGACCCGGAATGAAAAAGTTGTGCTAGGAATTCCAGAATTTCGTGGACTGGGGTTGAAAAGGGATCTACGATCCTAGCCTCTGCCCAACAAGAAAAATGTTTCCATTTACTAGCACAAGTTATCCTGGTTGTGGACTTGCGCGAGGAGACAATCTCACGTACAGCCGGGGAAATGCTGAGAAGCCTGGCTAAGGTTGGAAGTGGAGCAACCAAGCTGTGAGCTGGAGAGTTTGGAGGGATTGATGCAACCCGCCTGACTGATGAATCAGTATATCTGGAACTGGGTCCAGAGTCCAGGGCTGATCGAGAAGGCAATGGTGCAGGAATGGGAACCATATCTGTAGAGGCCAGTAGGGGGCAAGGAGGATCATTTTGCAACCCAACGATATTGCTTTCTGTATGAGTTTCGGTATCAGGAAACGGAGGAAAGGCATAAAGAAGTCCCTGAGGCCAATCGTGGACTACAGCGTCTCTGGGTGTGTGACCTGGAAGTGGAAGAAGGGAGAAGTAGTTGCTGCATTTGCTGTTGAAGGGGGTGGCAAAAAGATCACAACAAGGCTGTCCCCATTTGCGGAAAAATAAGATCCGCAACTTCCTGATTCAGAAACCACTCGTGAGGCTGTCCGCTAGGATGTTGGACCTCCCAGGGATGTGCGTCACAATCAGAAAATGTTGGGAGGAAATCGCCCACTGCCACAGTGCTTCTCGACACAGGGGGTAGGATCTGGTTCCGCCCTGCTTGTTGATATAACACCACTGACATTGTCTGTATGAATTGCAATGGTCCCGGAAGGAAGAGAGTCCTGAAGGGCTTGCAACGCTAGGAGCACGGCTCTCATTTCTGGGATGTTTATGTGCAGATGGTACTCGTGAGGTTGCCAAGTGCCTTGGACTGTCCCTGCCCAGATAATGCCCCCCACCCTATCAGGGAGGCGTCTGTGATTACTGTGGCTACCGGAGGGGGCTGAATGAAGGGTCTGCCCTGAATAACTAGTGGGGAGACCATCCACCATGAAAGGTGCCTTTTGCATGCTTCTGTAATCAGGATCATGTGAGACATGGGCAGCTCTTGGAAAGACCACTGTGTGAACAGAAGCTACTGAAGGATCCTCATATGAAAGCGGGCCAGTGGGATTAGAAGAATGGCTGCTGCCATGGAACCCAGAGTTTGAAGGACGAACCTGACTTGGATCCTTTTGCTCTGCATTAGAATCTGTACTTGCTGACGAATTGTAGACACCCTTTCTAGCGGTAGCCTTGCAAACATGTTTGTGTCTAAGTCTGCTCCTATGCAAGTGATAGATTGACAGGGCAATAAGGCAGATTTTTCAAAGTTTATAGCAATGCCTAGCTGGGAGCAGATTGTGATTGTTTAGTCCCTGGCTTGTAGGAGTTGATGCCTGGTAGTAGCAGTGAGGAGCCAGTCGTCTAGATATGGAAACATCTGGATTCCTCGACGTCTTAGGTGAGCCGTAACCACTGCCATACATTTGGTGAACACCCTGGGGGCTGTGGTGAGACCAAAGGGCACAGCTCTGAACTGATAATGACTGGCTCCCAGCCGGAAGCGAAGAAATCTCCTGGAGCACTTGTCCATCTTGATATGGTAAGTACGCATCCTGAAGATCTATCGAGCACATCCAATTGTCCTGACCCAGAAAGGGTAGAATGGACTGTAGCATGACCATCCGAAACTTTTTTCTTTGTACAGACCTGTTTAGTCTGCTGAGATCCAGAATCGGTCTCCAGTCCCCTGTCTTTTTTGGTACCAAAAAGAACCTTGAGTAAGTTCCGGATCCATGCTGGTCTGCCGGGACTTCCTGGATGACTCTTTCTAGCAGTTTTGAAACTTATATTACTGCTTGGTCCTTCAGATTGGGTGGAACATCTGGAAAGCATTTCTTTGACGGTAAGGGGGGTTTGATGGAAGGGAATTTTGTAACCTCCGGATATAATGGACCGTACCCATCTGTCTTGCGTTAAATTTTGCCAGGCTTTTGGGTACAGTGAAAGTCTTCCCCCGACTGCCTCCAGAGGTGAGCAGCCGGACAACCCTTCAGGGATGCTGAAAGGGCTTATCACAGAAAGATTCTCTGTTGCCCTGGTTCTGCGGACCCCCTCTGCCACGAGGGAGGTGTCTGTTATTGTTTCCCTATCTGCCGGGAACTACGCGTGTCAGGCAAGGCTCCCTGGGATTTACGGAACCACATCTTGCCACTCTTCTGACCTTTGGGGTAAGGTCTTGAGGGAGTGGAAAAACGGACTCCCACAGCAGAGAGAGTCTTGCCTTCTTGCTCACACCTAGTCAAAGTGTCTTTCACCTGTGGTCCAAAAAGAAAGGAACCATCAAAGGGGGTGTGTTGGTGAAGGACGCTCGAAAGGGTTCAGCAAAGTTACACAGCCGCATCCATGCATACCTCCTAAGGGCCACACCCGTACCTGCGGCTCTACTCGCACCATCGGCTGCATAGGAAATGAGCCTCATGGAGGAGTTGACTGCAGAATTAAGGTTGCCAGTTGGGAAGCTACTTTAGCTTGAGCTCCCTCAGCTGATGGATCTTGAAGGGAATCTCCGAGCTCTTTAAGGAGATCCCTCTGAAGCTGGGTAAAATGACATAAGTAGTTCAGTGACTTCATAGAGAAGGTCGCTGAAGTGAACATTCGCTTCCTGTATCTGTCCATCATCCTAGACTCCTTGTTAGGAAGATGGACAGATGAAGAGGTCTCCACTAACTCTTCTGGTGGCTGCTGCTACCACCATGGCATCAACAGGAACACCTCTGGTACGGAATTGCTTATCCTGGGGTGCTGTGATGAATTTACCACGTCTCCTCGGAGTTGGTTTCACTGTATCCGGAGCTGACCAAGCCTTTCGAGCCACCACTGCCATAAGTGGACCGAAAGGCGGAGAAACCCAGAAGGTGGAAGGTCGGGAACCAAAAGCATCTAGAAATACAGACATCCTCGGTAGGGGCTAGGGGATTCCAGCTCCCCCTCTGCTTAAGCATTTCTAGGATGTCCGAGAAGGAAACATCTTCAGAGGGGTATCTCAGGGACCTTTCAGAATCAAAGTCTGTATCAGAACTGACAGACTTGGGGGAGTCAATGTGCTTCCTCTTGCACTTCTTACGCGTGGGCTCCTCAGAATGATCAGGGGAGGCCTCGGAAGAGGAGGAAACACCCAATGGGGTGTCCTGGAGCATCAGTTCCGTACGCTTGGGGCCTGGAGGAGGAGCAGAGGTTGGCACAGGCACTACAGGGGACGGAGCTGGTGGTGGTGATAGTGGAGCCGACTCAGTGGCCAGCACACTCCTCATGAAATCAAAGGCATCCCTGCCACGATGCAGAGAAAGCTCCGGTTCCGAGGAAATAGGAATCTTTCTCCGCACCAAGGGAGACTGCTCAGAGGCCGATGTAGGAGCCGAGCTCACCTGCGCCGAAGCTCCGAGAGGGAGAATGGGGTCAGACAAGGGTCCGATGCCACTCGCCCCCTCGGAGCAGAGGGAGCTCCGGCGCCCAGATCCCTCAATGGACATCACCACCGAGGGGATCGGAACCAAAGGAGATAGAGTTATCGGAGCTGACGGTTCCACTACTCGAACCCCAATGAACTCCAGCTCCGAACTCATTGGAGTCGGAGGAGGAACATAGAGAGAAGTGGACAGAACAGACACCTGTTGAGGAGGGCTGGACAACATCTTGGCAAGTGCCTGCGACTTTAGCAACCTACTGACCGCTTTCTCCACATTGTGATCAGACAGCCTAGAGGATCGAGAGGAGTGAGGATCGGTGACTACGCTCGCTCTGAAGTAAAGGAGACCGAGGAGCCGAATGCACCATTCTAGTGAAGGGGACCTCAGCCTCTTGTGGCTCCGAAGTCTCGGATGGTGCCGATGGGGAAAATGTCTTGTCGGTGCCAGCCAGAACCGAAGTGGAAGGTAAAATCTGAACCGAAGATGGCTCCGAACTTGGAGCCGACGGCTTGGTGGGTTTAGGGGATTTCACAGGCCGAGAGCTCTTGGCCGGTGAATCCTGGGGTTTTAAAAGACCCCTAAGAATAAGCTTATTCTTATGCTCCTGCAGGACTCTTGGACTAAAGGCATGGCATATAGAACAAGAGTCCTGTAGGTGCACAGTGCCTAAACAATAGACGCAAGAAGTGTGCCCATCTGTCAGAGACATTTTCTGACATGAGTCACTTCTTGAACCCAAAAACCTTGGATTCCTTTGACATCCTTAAAGGAAAATTACAACAACTACCAGAAGCAATATACAGTTTACACAAAAAAACACACTCCACTATAAGACTATAGCTAAAGTTTTTTTTTTTTTTAATGTAAATAGGAAAGCCTCTAACTTAAACGGCTAGCCTATGAGAGAAAGGTAGAAGGAAAGCCTCTAACTTAAACGGCTAACCTGACAAGAAGAGGTAGGGGGGAGGGGTGGGGGAGAACTCTCCAAGTTAAACGAGTTCTAGAAGAAAAAGAAGGGATACTACAACTAAAACACCATCACAAAACAAGACTAACGTTAATAAAACACTAAAAGTGTTGAATTCTAGTAAGAAAGTTATACAAAAAACTTTATATGAGCCTGAGCCAGAAAAACGACACCTCGCAGCTGAAGCGACAAACGAGATCTGGGTAGCTATCGCTAGGCATCATGGGATAAGGGGTAGCCTCGAGCCAGTAAACAGCTCTCGAGCTATTGAAGATGGTAGAGTCCGAGCAGAGGATCGGCACCGATCCCAACCATCAAGAACGAAGGCGAGATAGACAATTTATTTGTTTTCTGTATGGTATTAGAAATGGATTTTCTGAAAATGAGCTCAGGTTGCACAGTTATTCCTACGGTGGAATTAAGCAGGCAGCTTTTTCTGAGTTGCTCGAGTGAATGACTTAATTCAACTGCAATATGGTTTGTGAAATAGCAAGAACACTGTTCAAAAATGAAAAGGAAGGAGGCCAGATAGTTTTGTGGAACTGAAGGACAAAGGGAATGTACTTCCCAAAAAAATAGCAGTGGAGTACAAGTTCTCTGACAGGACAGTGGGACAAAGGTCATATGGATTCCAGCTGTCAGAATTACTGCTGCTGCTACAGTTTCACATATAACTGCAGCACGGTTCTTATAAAACAATTACTGGAAAGCAACAGGTTTAATGAAATTATCCTCACTTTGCTGCTCCTTGCCAGGAAGGATATCTACATCTGCTACGTTACCTATGTGGATCTGCCAACTTCTCATCTGTCCCAACACGTCAGTTCAGTTTACTTCAACCCTGTATTTCTCTCAAAGGCACATTACATGGGATTCTTACCCAGTGCACTGCTTAACATCCCTGAAGGAGGCACTTCAGTTTGATATGTACATGTCTGCCATAGTCATGTGACTTTCACCATCATACTTCTGTGACAGCTGAAGAGGACAGCACAACATAACTTCTGATAACAGACCAAATTCTCCCACGCTGTGCCCTAACTAAGCAAGCACAGCTGCAACTCAATGCATTAGCCAATATACTAGCCCAACACTGAAGTCTTTTTTTTTTGAACTACATATATATTTTTCTTTGCTCTTAACATGTTTAGGAAACTTACCTTCACAGTTCTAAGAAGCAACTTTCCTAAACCTGCTGGCCGTCACAACCCAGGCTACAAAGACAGATACAACTCACATAGGCACCTTTAAAAAGAATACACGGGATCATAGTAAATTACTAGTCTAATGGTCCTAGGGCCCTTACAAGCCTAGCCAAGTTCTTACCCTTCTTTCCATGACCAGCACCTACTGCCCCTGTCCAAGAGGGACACAGGTGGAACCCCCGGGGTGAATTTACAGTTTTCCAATCAATCGTCGAGACTACGTTTGAAGAGGGCCAATGAGGTGCTCTGTTTGTCATGAAGTGGAAGTTTGTTCCAAAGGTGTGATGACCTCTGGGAGACAAATCTGTCCCTCCAGCAGGTTTTATTAATGTCACATACCAGGTTAAAGTCTTTAGAGCACGTAACCCATGTACCACTTGACTTTTGTATATGAAACATTTCCAATAATGCAGTGTCTCAGAGATCACCTTATATTCAAGGCAGAGAACACCTCTGAGTAGTCTGTATGAAACAGAATACAGTGACAATGATTCCAGATGACCCCCCCCCATAGGACAGATGGTAAAGACTTTAAATTTTCCATGTGAGGAACCTTTGTGGTTTCTCCAATTGCTGCAGGTGCTTAGAAAGGTACATACCAAAAGAGGTGTCATACTCAATTATTGGCCTGATGACGGAAGAGAACAGAGAAATAAAAATGTTTTTTTTTTCTGGAGGCAATGCCCTCTTAATTATGAGATAAGCAACATAGAATGCCCTTCCTACCACTGTGGAGACATGGTGGTCAAAGGTAAGGTTTGCTGTCAACCTGTGTGCCCAGGTCTCCCATCACTGAGTGCACACTTAAGGTGTTATTGATATGGTAGTTAACAGGGAACATCACTTTTACTGAAAGGAATGACCATACTTTTTTTTTAAGGCCATGACTTTGGCACCAATCATTTGTTTGTGTAAGAACCTCTTGTAGGATGTTGACAGCATTTGGAGATTCTATGACTGATCCAGTTTGCAGTCATCAGAAAACTTTTTTTGCTTGTATTTCGGAGAAATAGATTCCAAACAGTACAGGTCCCAAGACTGATCACTGTGGAACACTACTGGTTACATGTTTGTTGTTGGAGGTGGATACCCCTACTTTGACTTATAGAGTTCCATCAGTGAGCCAGTTAGCAACCCAGCTAACGATATAAGGTTTGATGCCTAGTTGGGGGAGTTTGCCAATGATGCCTGAGTGGGGCATAGTGTCAAATGCCTTGGCTAAGTCCAGGTAGGCATAGTGTCAAATGCCTTGGCTAAGTCCAGGTAGGCTGTATGCACAGATTTCCACAAATCCAGGGCCTTGGTGACTGTCCTGAAAAAGTCCACCAGGTTTAACAGGCATGATTTCCTTCTGACAAATCCAAATTAAGTAGGGTCAAGTGTTTGGAGATTACCTATATCTTTTTTGATAAGGTCCATGATTATTCGCTCCATAGCCTTGCAGATAAGGCTAGTCAGGCTAATAAGTCTATAGTTCCCAGAGTCAGTGGACACACCATCTTCGTGCAAGGGAATAACTATGGTTGTTTTCCATTCAGTTAACTTGCTCCTTAGAGATACAAGGTATGGGACAGTTTGTAGTGGTGTTATGGGGTACGTGTGGCGGGGACAGGGGAGTGACGTTTTCACAGAACCTGTCGGCCAACAGGTTTGCCATGTCCAGAGGCTCAGTATATGTGGTATCATTAACTACTTGTTCTTCACAAATCTGAGCCTGTCCTTTTAGGTTACGGATACAACTACAGAATGCCTTGTTCTTGTCCTTTGTTGAGGAAGCTAATTTGGACTCGTAAGTTTGCTTTGGAGGACTTCACACAAAAAGTATTTGCTTATTTAAGCTGAGGAGGGAAGGTTTCCAGTTTAGAAGGGCTCGCTCCCTTTTACTCTTACCGTAAAGTCAGTTAATGGTAGTTGTCCACCAGGCAGGTTTGCTCTTCCCTGAGGATCTTGTTTTGGTCCTATCAGGTATGACCAAGTCACTGCAGTTATATAGGTGTTTGTATAAAGCTTTGGTGTAGAGCTCTGCATAGTTGCCAGTCCCATCTGAGGAAGGAGATGTAGTCAAGCTACTTATACCATCCCATAACAGGTTATAATCTGCTTTGGAGAACTCTTTTAATTTAATTGCTGCTGGGGTGGAGTTAGGTGTGATAGTTACTTCAAATGACACCGATCTATGGCCACATCTCACCAGGGAGGATCTCACAGTGGGGGTGCTACAGTTGTCTCCCATATTAGTGAGCACCAGATCGAGGATGTTGGCACCCCTTATGGGGGTGGTCACTGGAGTTAAAGTCGAGGAACCTTTGAGCAAATGGGATTGAGCACGAATAATTTACCCAATAAATGGAGGGGTAGTTAAAGTCTCCCAAAACCATGGTGTTTGGAAGCATCTTGATAAGACTCAAGTAGACCCAAATAGGCAGAGTGGGTGTCCTGATTCATTGAGTCCTGTAGCTGGCAATGACTTAAACAGGTGTCTTACCAACAGTTAATTGCACTTCAAGTGCCTCCAGGGAGTCATACTGTTAAAGCAATCTGGAGGTGTATTTATC
Organism: Protopterus annectens; assembly: GCF_019279795.1. Taxonomy (NCBI): domain Eukaryota; kingdom Metazoa; phylum Chordata; order Ceratodontiformes; family Protopteridae; genus Protopterus; species Protopterus annectens. Next base: position 85,935,431 of record NC_056744.1, on the reverse strand, counting down.
TTTAATGAATATTGATACACCACCTACTTTTGTTTTCACAACTTCATTTTGAGGTCTGAATGTACGAAAGGAGGTGTAACCCAGTATGGCTGGGGTGCTCTCCACAGCCTTGAACCAGGTCTCTGTGACTGCACAAACATCTGCATCTTCCAAGTTGAGGACAGCTTTGCGTCAGTACTACTAGCGTTTAGCAGCATAACCTTGAGGTTGTTTTTAGATGGAGCTTTCATGTTTGGAATTTTGTTTGAGAGACACTGCCTAAAAAGGCACTACACTATGGGGGTGGCAACAGCCATAGCCAGTAGCAGAAATCCCAGGGATGACTGATGAAGACCATCTCTGGCAAAACATCAAGGTCTGTCAATCACATCATCCCAGGCTGACAGACAGTGGATCCCTTTAGAAAGACACCAGGAGCTAAACCAATCATTGAAGACGAATCATTTTCTGTTTGTATTGAGGCACCATCCTAGGTGAAGGTAAAATGCTGCTTAAGGATAGGGATATACCTGCCCGAGACGCACAGTCCGAGAGCTCAGTCATGTCGCTCTTCATATAGTCCCAGAGAGGTACACAAGTCGTTCACACCAACATGGACTATGACGGAGCCGCAACAATACCGGTTGTTGGACTTCAGTGCACTTGTGATATGGCGTATCCTGGTACCTGACAGAAAGCTAACCATGATGTTTTCCCTATCCAGCCTGGTGAGAGGGACATCAGTGTGATTCACGATGGAATCAGCTATGACTAAATAGGTTTGATTTTGTGTTTTGTCTCCAGTGTCTGGCCGGTGAGATACTTGCTTGAGCTATTATGTGTAATGTGTTCTGCGGAGGAAGTATGTGTAGCGTCCTTTGACATAGGAAGAAAACCACAGCAAAGCCAACACAGCCATAGGAAGAAAGTGCCAACTGCACTCGAGAGTAACCAGACAGTGGATCTTTGACACTACCCAATGCACCACTGTGCCAATCATAAGTAGAATTACTACTACTTCAACAGCTAGTATTTCCCACTTCTGAATCTTAAACACCTTGATCTATGCATCACTCAAGCCTGCAGTTCCCTCTAACAAGGCTGGGTGTACACATCATACCCTACTTAGCTCTGTACCAGTGTGGGATGGCATCTCCTACATCAGCTCCAGCTCTTTCCCTAACCACAGACCTGGCAAGGAGACCACTCGCACTGGTTTGGCACACATACAACAATGGAACTTCAAATTAAAACATCACAGGCCTATTTCAACATGAATAATGGATGCAAAGCAAGTTTCTGAAGGATAAGGGACTGACCAGTCATTCTCACAACGTGTTTGTACTTGTCCCACAAAGCTCCGTATCTGTAGACAAGGAAGTGGTGGGGAGTAAAATACTCCTGGGGAAATTAGTATCACACAGCTCCAGGGTATTTATGATGTGGCAGGGCTAGCTGTTATCCTCCCCTTTTAGCTAGTTTTACATGGGGGTGGGGTGTCGCATCAACTCAATGTGACCAAAGCAACTAGAGCTAATGTTTACACCACCAGGTGGGTAGCCCAGACACTTGGAAGAAAAACAGTTTTCACAGTTCCCACAATAAACTGAGCCATGAGAGAATGCCAGTGGTCATACATCATTCTTTGGTGCTTATCCTTCTACTCTACTTGTCACGTCAGATGGACAGAGCTAGCATATGTAGACGTGATGCTGCAGGTGTACTCTGCAAATGGAAAATCTCAAAGAATGCAAATGAATCTAGGAAAGTCAGTGCACAGTCATGTGTGCAAAAACAGTTTCAGATTGAACTGTCCAAATCTCTATTTCTCAAAATATTTTTATGGGTTGTAAAGCCTCCATACTCAACAGTAAAAAGCTACACCTTGTCCTCAATATAAGTAAATTTTAAACTTGCTGCAGCTTGAAGATAAGGCGGCAAGCCTCACTGAAGCAGGCCTAAGTGCCAAAACGCACCATGGGTTTACAGTTGACTTGACCATTTCCCACTAGAGAGAGGTTTCAGCATGTCTTAGCTTTCGCTGTGTCGTCATATTCCAAAGTTGCCATCTCTCTTGCATTATAATCCCACTTTTGACGACAAATACATTTGGGGATCCCCTGTTTTAGGTGGATGAAGTCAAGGGTGGGCTGCTTTTCATTCCTACCAAATTATACTGTGGCAAAGGCTTTAAATTTCTGCTTGTTAACCATCTAGTGGAGTGAGAACAGAAATTCTAGATCACACAATGCTGTATACGCGGCTAAACAATTCTCACTATGTATGAAAATTAGTTAAGAAAAAAATGTTACAAATAAAAGGAAGTTAATGCCAGGTACAGCAATGGCATGCAGATCTGAATAAGCATCCCAGATACATCCAACCAGACCTACCAGTGCAATTAGTCAAAATTACCGAACACCTATGGAAACAATGCTACCAAAGGGAAGACTCACCCTGCCCCCCCAAAAAAAAACAGACACACGTTTTCTTAAACAAGTAAAGATATTCATACTGTATACTCCTGCCGTCACAATGCACTCAAAAACCCTTACAGCTGCTTGGGCTATTCAAAAACCTATCTAAAATACTTTATACCATGTAGTCAGAAAGATACAGAAATTAACTGCTCCTACAACAACAAAAAAAAAACAAAACAAGTGCCCAGTGAAATTTACCTCATCCAATTCTTTCTGTGTATCATCTTCCATACGTCTGATGTCATCCATTGTTAGATCCACCCACTTATCAATCCAACAAAACAGCTGACGGTGAAAATTTGTAAATAACCTATTTTCTTGCTGTGAAAGGACAGAGAACAATGAATAAATAATCAAACTGAATTGCCTAACTCAATATATTACTACTAAACTGCTCTGTATTACTTACACAGCAAAAAAGAAACGGAAGCTGGCTTAGAGGCACAGAGGGAAGGCAGTCAGACATGTTTTTTTCTGAACACAGCTGATATGCTGGAGGGATCATGGGGCAAGAGGCATTGAGTGAAAAGGCTGGCAGCAAGCTCACCTATCCTAAGTGAAGACAGCTGGCTTTGCTACAGCCTGTGTTAAACAGTGGAGACCAGGGAGCTTGCATGCTTCCAAATGCTGGAATAAGGACAGAGAGGTCTAGCACATGACATGTGGCAGCAAATGCCTTCTTGATTACTGCACTTCATGTCACTCCCTCCCCAATTAGTGACAGGCAATCACAGTAGTATAGCTCCAGCTCCTGCTGATGGCTCACAAAAAAGGTCCTTACTTCTCCCCGACCATATAACCGAGTACCCAAACGTCTCGGCCCTTTCAGAAGTCAGGAGACCCTCCTAAAGAAATCAGGGAGACGACCCTCGAGGAGCAACTTCGGTAATGCAGGGGGATGGGCTGCAGGCTGCATCAAGCCAAAGGTCAGTGGCAGTCTGATGAGAAAATGAAGATGCAAAAATAGCATTTTATAAACATGTGACTTACTTTAGACATTAAAAATCTCACCCAAATTGAGATTGCACAAGTCTTAAGACATTACAAAAATGTATATATACACAACATACACACACTCAAACATACATGTCTATGAACACAGATTTCTTTTTCCATACAACACACTTGAAAATGAAAAATTACATTCAAAACAAAAATTTTGAAAAAAATGTGTTACTTTCAAATAGCACAAAAAAGCACAACAAATTAAATTCAAAATTAGTAGTAATAAACAGAAGGTTAATACACAACACTAAATTTCAGACATTAACCTGGACCATTTGACACAAATATAAAAGGCAGCACCCTTCCTAAATTGGCAACTGTCATCAACAAGTCTTTCCTGTTTTTACATGTGGTCAGGGTGTCATAACATTAGTCAATGCGACCAAATCACCTACATGCTTACACCACCAGGGAGTCAGTATGCAAGTGGGTGGGTGGCGTGTCATCTGTATGAATGAGTGGGGCAGCTTACACGTGTGAGTACTTGTATTATGGCAACATATGCATCATCATCTTCATCAACCCCCATTTTCCTATTTTTAAGTGGAATTGGTGTCCCACATCAGCATTAGTCAATGCAACCAAATCACCTAGAGGCAATGCTTACACCAACAGGTAGGTAGCATGCAAGTACATCTGTGTGCGCGCGTGTGTGTGAGATAGATATATATCTATCTATCTATCCATCTAGGTCCACTTTGCAATTTAGAAATACTAAAATCTCGAATTTCAGTATTTCGAAATCACAAAGCTGAAAACCCAACCACAACTCACAAATTCGAAAACACACAACTGTGAAATTCAAAATCTGGTAATTACGCTACACATACAGTATGCACAAACATACACAAAACTCCCCCCCACAATCAAATTCATCTAAACTACATACAAGCCGCCCTGCACCCCCCACATCCCCCTACTTATATATTCCAACTCCGAGATCGCACAAAAACAAACAAAGCGCACACACACTCACCGTACAGTCCCTCAAACACACACAACAGTCACAACAGAAAAGTACAGTTTTGTACCTACCATAAATGTAGATGTCCGAGAGGAATGCATCTGCAGTCTTTACAAATGGGTTGTCCTGTCGTCAGGCAGCCCTTCCAAAGTCTGGGTCTGGACTTCACCCAACGTCATTGCGGCAGTTCTTGGTATAAAGGCATCATTTTCCTCAGTGTTTCTTGCCCCAGGTGCCCTCTTAGATGGCTAAATTTGGATAAATGCCAAAGTTTCCAAATAGTAGAGAGCAAACACACAAAATAAACATGTATGTACATATATACAAACAAATACACCATAATAGATCCCCCCCCAAGCTAGCTGAAGATTGGTAAGTACCCTAGGAGTACCTCAGAGGGGAAGGAGGGTGGGTAATCCTGACTGCAGATGCATTCCTCTCGGACATCTACATTTATGGTAGGTACAAAACTGTACTATGTCCTTCAAGGATGCATCTGCAGTCTGAATACCATAGCTAAACTAGGGAGGAGGAAATGAGAATAGATTATGGTGTAGTCAGGATCCCTTGCAAAACAGCAGTGGCAAAACCAGCACGGGATCTAGAGTATAGAGGTAAGTTATAATGCTTGGCAAATGTATGCACGGAGGTCCAAGTAGCAGCCTCTATAATGTCCTTGGTAGCCACAAGAAAGCTGTGGTAGTGGCTGTAGCCCTTGTGGAGTGAGGCCTGATATTCTCTGGAGTTTTCTTTCCATGGTAGGAGTAACAAAATCTAATGCAATTTCCTATCCATTTGGAGATTGTCTGTTTAGAAATTGGTTTTCCTTTTCCTGTTGCATATGCTACCAGAAGCTGGTCAGTTTTTCTATTGTTTTTCTGTCCAGGTAGTAGCGTAATTGTCTGTGTACATCCAAGGTATGTAAGAGCTTTTCTCCCTGTTCTGTGGATTGGGAAGAATGTAGGAAGGTGGATAGACTGATTTAAAGAGACTCTGGATACCACCTTAGGCATAAATGTAGGATTTGTTCTCATGGACACTATCTTGATGGAAGATCAGGAAGGGTTGTACTGCCATTAATGCCTGTAGTTCAGAGACCCTTCTTGCTGAAGTTATTGCCAGCAGGAAAGCAGTCTTCCAGGATAAGTATTGCAATTCTGCTGTAGCTGCTGGTTCGAAAGGAGGTAGAGTCAGTTTTTCTAGCACAAAGTTCAAGTCCCATGCTGGCAATGGAGGTTTCCTGGGAGGTTTTACATTTTAATTCCTCTCAGAAACTGTCTGAGCAGGAGAAGACAGGAGGATCCAAGCTGTATTCTGCTGAAATAGCCGATGCATGTATCTTGATGGAGGAATAGGACAGGCCTGTATGGAAGAGCTCCGCCAAGTACTCCAGGATGTTGGCTATGTTTACCAGTGTCGCATCTTGCCCCTTTGCAGTACTCCAGATGAGATATCTTTTCCATTTTGCTGCATAATTCTTTCTTGTTGAAGGTCTACGAGCCTCCAGGATTATGTCTTTAACCCTTTGGGATAAATTAGGGTTGATTGCTGTTATGTAATGTTCCAGGCAGTTAGCTGCAGAGTTTTTAGGTTTGGATGCAGAATGTTGTAGTTGTTCTGTGTCAGCAGTAATGGGATCAGGGGGCAGTGTCCATATTTGCTCCCTGGACATGCTCCTCAGCAGTGGATACCAATGTTGTCTTGGCCAGTCTGGGGCTATCAGAATGATCCTCGGACGTTCCTCTTTGATCTTGAGAAGCACCTTGTGCATCAAAGGAAGTGGTGGGAATGCGTATGCGGTCAGGCTTTTCCAACTGAAGGATAGGGAGTCCACCTTCCAAACAAGTGGGTGGTAAGTCCTTGTGCAGAATTTCTTCAACTGGTGATTGAATGGGGATGCAAACAAGTCTATTTGTGGTAATCCCCATTTTCTTGTGATGGTTTTGAAAATGTCCGGATGCAGCATCCATTCGTGGGCATCTGTTGTAGTTCTGCTTAATATGTCTGCTAGAATATTTTCCTTCCCTGGTACATAAATTGCCTGCAACTGAATGTTGTAGCTCAGAGCCACATCCCATAGGTCCAGTGCCAGCCGGCATAGAGGGTATGAGTGTGTGCCTCCCTGTTTGTTGATGTACCACATAACTGTGGTGTTGTCTGTCCTTATCAACTGGCCTTCTTGGAGAAGAGGTCTGAAAGCCTGGATTGCCAATTTTACTGCCATCATTTCTTTTAGATTTATGTGCAGATGCAGCTGGTCTTGAGTCCTAGGCCTTGAATGCACTTGCCCATCATGTGTGCCCCCCAACCGAGGTCTGAGGCATCTGTCGTGATGGTTTGTCTTGGTTGACTTTTGCAGAAGGGCAGTCCTGTGTTTGATTGACAGGCCTGAGCCCACCATAAGAACTCTTGCTTCAGGCATGGGATCATTGGAATTTTGGTTTCTAGGCTGTGCTTGTGCTGAGACCACAAATTCTTTAGGTACCACTGTAGCTTTCTCATATGAAGCCTGGCATGAGGGACCAGTATTATGCAGGATGCCATGAAGCCTAGAGCTTGTAGCACTTTTCTTGCAGTTAGATGGCTCTGTTTTGTTAATGCCAAGAAGTAGAGAGGAAGTTGCTCTTTCTTTTCTGCAGTTAGAAATGCCATTTGTTTTGATGTGTCCAGTTCTGCACCCAGAAAGGTTATTCTTTGGGATGGAATCAGCCTTGACTTTTTTGTATTGACTGTATATCCCAGGGCTTGTAGCAGGTAGATGACTCTTTGTAAGTCTTCTGTTAGTTTGTTTTGTTGTCCGCTTGTATCAGGCAGTCGTCCAGGTAGGGATAGATTTGAATTCCCTGAAGTCTGCAATGAGCAATTACTGATGCCAGGCATTTCGTGAACACTCAGTAGATAAGCCAAAGGGCAATGCTGAGAATTGATAATGCTCTGTTCCTGCATGAGATCTGAGGTATCTTCTGCAAATCGGTCGTATGGGGGCGTGCAGGTATGCCTCCTTGAGATCTAGAGTTACCAGCCAAGACTCCTTGCCCAGCATGGGAAGAAGCTGCTGTAGGGTCAGCATTTTGAATTTTGGAACAATGAGGAATGTGTTTAAAGCGGACAGGTCTAGAATAGGCCTCCATTTGTTTTCTTTTCTTGGTACCAGGAAGAGCCTGGAGTAAAATCCTTCCTTGCTCCATAAATGGTACCCTTTCCACAGCTCGCATTCTTAATAATTGAGATATTTGTTTTAGAGCTTCTGTCCTTTGAGAAGGTGGTAGGTTTGGCATTCCTCTCTTTCCTGGTAGGGTATGGAAATGGAACCTGTAACCTTTGTCTATAGTCTGCAAAATCCATTTTTCTCTTGTAATGCAGTGCCAGTTTCTTGAAAATAATGTTAGCTTTCCGCCTAAGGGTGCTTCTAGTTGTTCGTCACTGTGATTGAGTTGTTGTAGTGGTGGTGGCTGTATCCGTGCCTCGTTGGTTGTTACCCTGCCACTGGCGACCCTGTAGGCAGCCCTGGATTGGTTTCTGCCTCTAGAGCGTCTATTCCTGCCTCTTTGTGCCTTAGAGGAGTCTGGAAAGGACCAATTCTTGGAGGGCCAATTCCTGCTAAACCTTGGAGGTTGAACTTGTAAGAAATCTTTTACTGTTTGCACAGATTTTGCTTTCTCTTCCATCTTTTTGGTACCTGCTGTGCGGGGCACCAAATAAATTGACCTTGTCCATAGGTGCATCCAAAAGCTTAGATTTGACATGGTCTGGTAATGCCTGTTCTTTCAACCATGCATGCCTCCTGATAACTGTGCCAGTCATGGCTGATCTAAAGGAAGCCTCCAGTGCATCATAGCCACATTTTAAAGAATGGTTACTAACCTGCTGTATGTTATGTAACATTTCTTGAACATACTTTTTATCTAAAGATTCTTCAGAGGACAGCTTTTTAGTCAACTGGTCAAGCATAAACTCTTGATATTGAATCATATGAAATTGGCAGTTCAAAGCTCTAGCTGACAAAGTAGCAGAGGTGTAAACTTTTTTACCCCATCTCTCTAAGGACCTGGACTCCCTTTCAGAGGGGAGGGGGTTTTTAGAAGAGGTAGCTGCTACAGCTTTAGGGCCCCAGGAGATAGTCTCTGGATCTGCAAAAGGGGCCTTATATAAGTGGTGATGAGTGTCCGGGACCCTGTAGTACCTATCGGGCTTAGCAGGAGCCGGAGGTATCAGGAGCAGTGCAAGCATCATTAAATGCATCATCAACAACAGATAGTACTGGAGGTATAGCTAAAGGCCTATGCTGTGGCAAGTGTAGAAAGGTCCTAAGCCTTTTTCTAGAGTCTGAGAAATCTTGGCCCTGCCACTGAAATTGTTCCCTCATAGCATGCAAGGTTTCCCCAAAGGAAAATTCCTCAGGAGGAGAAGCTGAAGGGATGGACTCCTCAGCATCAGAATCTTCGTAAGGAGAATAAGAAGCCTCAGGAGGGTCTGTATGTTCTGAGTCATCAGAGGAATCATCTGTGGCTACTGGCTCAGGGGGCTCTGCTCTAAGCCTCTTTTCTGGAGGAGGGAGAGAGGCCCTATCTGGATGAGGCTGGGCTCCACGGATTAAAGAGATGAGATCCTCTGCCAAAGAAAGCATATGGGAGCTGGTGCTGGGCCTTTGAGAGGGGGGCTTGGCAGGCACAGGTTTTGATGCTTTAGCTGCTTTAGCCCTGGCAAAGGCCTTAATAGACATAGCTGGAGGAGGCCTTGCAGCTCCATGTGCAGGGGTAGAAATATCTAGGGGAATGGTGTCTGATAAATCCTGTGAAATCGCAACAGAAGGTTGGATTTCAGAAGCCGTTTCTACCAGGATAGAAGAGGCCTCGGTAGAAGGCAAGTTATCGGCTGAAGAAAGAACTCGGTCCTTTTCGCTTTTGGTTCGGCATAATGTAGGCAAAATCAGAGCCGAAAATCTGCTCAGCAAAGTCCACAGGCTAGACAAGCTGCGGTCTGGGCCTAAACAATGTATGCAATAGGAGTGGAAATCTTTATGAGGTATTGGTTTCCCACAAGATAAACAGTTAACTTTCTCTGATATCGGCTGAGGCAAGAAGTAGTAATCTCTGGATCTGACAACAGCTTCCAAGAAAGACTGAGGAAAATGGCTGATGCCTTTATGCCCGAAGAACTGCGGTGAAGTGCGACACCAGCGAAGCCAGACCCAGACTTTGGAATAGGACAACCCATTTGTAAAGACTGCAGATGCATCCTTGAAGGACATCGTACACACACTAAACCCCTAACCAACATACTTACACACACAAACTTAGCAATACTAAACCCAAACATCCACATACCGTACCACCGGAAGCAGAAATTCAAAATATCTGTGCTTCGGGATTTTGAATTTCACGCTTCTGCCAGTTTTAGAAACCTGAGTATGCGGCTTTGTAAGTTCAATATATTGAAATTCGAGATTTCAGTATTTTGAAATGACAAAGTGGACCCATATATATATACATACACATATATATATATATATATACATATATATACATATATATATATACATATATATATATATATATATATATATATATATATATATATATATATATATATATATATATATATATATATAGAGTATTTGCCCCTTCCTGATTTATTTTTCTGCATGTTTTGTCACACTTAAATGTTTCAGATCTTCAAACCAATTTAATTAGACATATATTAGACAAAGATAACCCAAGTAAACAAAGCGCAGTTTAAATGATGACTTTATGAAGAAAAAAAATATCCAAACCTACATGGCCCTATGTGAAAAAAGTAATTGCCCCCCCTGTTAAATCATGAAGTAACTGTGGTTAACCACATTTTTGGGAAAGCAGAGTTCAATTTCACTAGCCACACCCAGGCATGATTACTGTCAGACCGGTTGAATCAAGAGATCACTTAAATAGAAACTGTCAGAGAAAGTGAAGTAGCCCAAAAGATCCCAAAAAGGAAGAAATCATGCTGCGATCTAAAGAAATTCAGGAACAGATGAAAATCAAAGTAATGGACATCAGTATGGAAAAGGTTACAAAGCCATTTCTAAAGCTTTGGGACTCCAACGAACCATGGTGAGAGCAATTATCCACAAATGGAGAAAACATGGAAAGTACAGTTGTGTACCTACCGTAAATGTAGATGTTAGAGTGTATTCACTGTTGCTGTCATTACTCTTGGGGTTATCCTGCTGGCAGGCTACCCGCAGTCTGCCAGAATTCTAAAGCCTAGGTCCGGCGTCGGTTGCTGCCACCTCTTCCCTGACGTCAGAGCGCCAGGGGTATAAATGATGCAGCCGTTGCCATTTTCTTCAGTTTTTCTTGCCCCAGATGTCAGGTGCCCCCATATTGGTAGGCTGAAAAATATGCCAATAAAAATGCATGCACAAAAATAACATTTTCTTCATCTACAAGCAAATACACTGAAAAGGTTGTATAGGATAGAGAAGTGCAGATAAGTCCCAGCAAAGAAGAGGGGGATGGTGGGTGGGTAACCTGGACTGCAACAGTGAATACACTCGAACATCTACATTTATGGTAGGTACACAACTGTACTATGTTAATCATGTTTCACTGTTGCAGTCATTACTCTTGGGTTGAATCCCAAAGCTGAGGTAGGGTGGCTGGGCTAAATAGGATTAGGAGAGGCTATGAGGCCCTGCAGAACCGCAGTGGCAAAGCCTGCTCTGGACTTGGAGTATAGAGGTAAGTGGTAGTGCTTTGTGAAGGTGTGCACTGAACTCCAAGTTGCAGCCTCTAAGATATCTTTGGTTGGTACTCCTCTGAGGAAGGCTGAAGTGGCTGCTGCTTTGGTGGAATGAGGCCTAATGCCCTTAGGCACTGGTTTGCCATGTTGAAAACAGCAGAAGCAGATGCAGTGGTCTATCCATTTAGAAATGGTCTGTTTTGAGATGGCCTTTCCTTGTGATCCTGCAGCATATGAACCTAAAAGTTACTCAGTCTTTCTGAAAGCTTTAGTTCTGTCCAAGTAGAAACGTAACTGCCTGTGTATGTCCAAAGAATGCAGAATTCTCACCCTTGTTCTGTGGATTAGGATAAAAGATTGGCAAGTGAATGGTTTGGTTAAGGGCCACACTGGACACCACCTTAGGCATAAATGTAGGGTTTGTCCTCATAGAAACCCTGTCTGGATGAAAAATGATGAAAGGTTCCACAGCCATGAGTGCTTGTAACACCAAGACTCGCCTTGCAGAGGTTATTGCTAGGAGCAGAGCTGTTTTCCAGGATAAGAATTTTATATCTGCTGTGGATGCTGGCTCAAAAGGAGGTAGTGTGAGTCTTTCCAAAACATAATTGAGGTCCCAGGCCGGAATTGGTGCTCTCCTTGGAGCCCTAATGTTTTTGGCCACTCTGAGGTACTGCCTTATTAAAGGATGAGAAAAAATAGGTGGTTCTGTATTGTAATGGGCTGAAATGGCAGAGGCGTGAATCTTAATTGATGAGAAGGAAAGGCCTTTGTTCAGCATCTCAGTTAGGTATTGCAAAATCTGAGAGATATTTTGTACACACGTCAATGCCTTGTTCCTGGTTCCAAGCACAGAATCTCTTCCATTTTTCTGCATAAGATTTTCTGGTGCTGGGCCTCCTGGCCTCCAAGATAACATCCATAACAGCTTTTGAAAGAAGAGTGTTCTGAATGGTTACATTATCCGCCATGCTGCTAGATTTAAAGGTCCTGAGTTGGCTGTGCAGGATCTGATTGTTTTGTTGGGTCAGCAAATGAGAAGTTTGAGGCAATATCCATGCTGGACCCGGAGACGAGCTCTTTAGGACCGGGTACTAGTGCTGGCGTGGCCAGTCTGGTACAATCCGTATCATTTTTGGCTCCTCTTGTCTGACCTTTAGGAGTACCCTGGGAAGGAGAGGCAGTGGGGTGGATTTTTCCAGCTTTAGGATAGGGTGTCCACTTTCCATGCTTGCTTGTGATAAATCCTTGTGCAAAATCTCTAACTGGTAGTTGTGAGGGGAGGCAAATAGATCTATGTCTGGGCATCCCCTTTTCCTTGTTATCATGCTGACGATTTGTGGATCCAGTTTCCATTCGTGGGGATCCAGGAGGTTTCTGCTTAGTCTGCCAGAGTATTTGTTTTTCCTGGCAGGAATTGTGCTTGCAGGTGAATTTAAGAAAGCCAATGCTGTGTCCCATACGGTCATTGCTTGTCTGCAGAGGGGGTAGGAATGTGTACCTCTATCACTAACTGTCCTGGATGAAGCAGGTCCTTGAAAGTTGTCAGGGCATTTTGAACAGCTAGCATCTCCTTTTGATTAGGTTCATAGGTATATTATTATTATATTACTAGGCCCCTGTGGGCCTAGGCTAAAGCCCCTTACCTATTTTTTATGTGAGAATCAAACCCCCTACCTTGACACTGTAAGGTAAACACCTTAACCATTATGCCCCTCCTCCCTCCCTATACAAATATACACACCTACATAAGGCACACCCACCCAAGCCTGCAGCAATGGCCTTACTCCTATTAATTTCAGATTTTATGAATAAAATTTTTTTTTGTTTTTTTGCCTACTAATCTAAAAAATGCCTTTGTGAAACACCTTTCCTTCAAAAACAAAAATGTACTACCAGCTATCAAATGCTAATATTTTATGCCAGCACTTTTATTCTATGGATGGTGAAACTAATTCCAAACTCACTATTTGGGAGAAGCAGGAACTCATGTGTGTGTGTGTTTGTGTTCTGATCCTACTCATTGATCTTTCAGAGGATTACCTGGAACATAACATCAGCCACCTGTTCATTGTCCAACCTTCCCATCACCAACTGTCCACCTCCAGGGCTGATATTTTATCCTGCATATCCACATGCCACATTTTATCGCTCCAGCTCTTTGTCTACAGATCCAAGGCACATCTCTTCACACCCACTCAATTGATGGAAAATTTAGGGGCCTGGCCTGCTGTCATTTGTAAATTGTTCATGTGTCCATCCAGGACAGATGCCATCATCTTTAACTACAAAATCAGACACATGCTCATTATGCTCCTCCATAAATAATAAAATGCTTGATGTGAAGATGCATCTGGTTTGCAGGCCATGTGCCCTGAATACATTTTCCTACCATATGGGCCCCCCAGGCATAATCTGATGCATCCATTGTCAGTGTCTGTCTGACTGTGGGTAAACTGAAGGGTTACAGGCTTCTGCCCACAATCGAAACATCTGTTGCAGGCAGGGAATGAGTGCAATTACTGTCTCCAGGCTGTGGCAAAGCTGAGTCCAAACACTTTTTAGGTGCCATTGTAGTTTCCTCATATGCAGTCTGGCATATGGAATTAGAATGCAAGACGCCATGAAACCCAAGGCCTGCAGGATTTTCCTTGCAGATAAGTGGGGTTTTGTTGCCAATTCGTTGAAGTAAGTAGTCAGATGCTTTTGTATGTCTGGCATGAGATAAGCCATCTGGGCAGTTGTATTTAAGCTTGCACCCAGGAATATTATCTCTTGAGAGGGCACTAGTTTTGATTTCTTTTTGTTTACTGTGTACCCTAAAGCCAATTAGTAATCTTTTTACAAACGCCAGATGCTTCAGAAGAATGTCTCTGTTCTCTGCTTGAATTAGGCAGTCGTCCAAGTAGGGATATATTTGAATTCCTTTTTGTCTGCAAAACACAATTACTGGTGCCAGGCATTTTGAGAAAACCCTGGGCGCAGTAGATAAGCCAAAGGGCAGTGCAGAGAATTGGTAATGCATTGAACCAGCTATGAATATGAGGCATCTTCTGCAAGATTGTCTGATTGGGACATGCAGGTATGCCTCTTTTAGGTCCAAAGTTACGAGCCAGGCCTTCTTGCCCAGCATGGGCAGTAGCTGCTGTAGAGTCAACATCTTGAATTTTGGAACTTCCAGAAAAGTAGTTAAAATTGACAGGTCCAGTATTGGTCTCCAGGTTTTGTCCTTTCTGGGTACTAGAAAAAGTCTGGAGTAAAATCCTTGCCCTTGCTCTTGCAGTGGTACTTGCTGAATGGCCCTCATGTCCATGAGGGCTGTAATTTGTTTTTGTGCCTCTGCCCATTGATTGTGTGGCAGGTCTGGCACACCTTTTGATCTTGGTAGGGTGTGAAAATGGAACCTGTAGCCTTGGGACACTATGTTCAGGACCCATTTGTCTTGGGTAACCATTTGCCAATTTGATTTCCCCCTAAGGGGGTTGCCAAAAGATAAGTGCTTGGATCTGGTAGAGGAAAGTCATTGGGACTGTTTCCTGTAAGGTTGTGATTGGTCTTCTCCACCTTTGGAGGTAGGAACACCCCATTGTTTAGGCCTGTATGAGCCTTGGGGCTGAGATCTGCCTCTGGGATGCCTGTATATGCCTCTGTGGTCTACCACCGGAAAGGACCAATTTTTAGAAGGCCAGTTTCTGCTAAACCTGGGTGGCTGTACCTGTAAGAAATCCTTAACTGTCTGCATGGATTTTGCTTTATCCTCCATTTTTTTCAACACCTCTTCTGCTTTGGTACCAAACAAAGTACCATGCTGTACTGGTGCATCGAATAATTTTGCTTCAACATGATCAGGCAGATTCTGTTCCTTTAACCAAGCATGCCTTCTAATAACAGAACCTGTAACAGCAGCCCTGCAAGAGGCCTCCAGTGAATCATAACCACATTGCAAAGTATGCTTTCCCACTTGTTCAGCTGCATGCAATAAATCCTGCAATTCCTTGTTCTCCGAACATTCAGTGTTTGTCGACAATTTTTGTTTAAGCAGTGACATTAAATATTGCTGATATTTAAGCATATGAAACTAACAATTCAAAGCCCTTACAGCCAGGGTAGCAGAAGTGTAGACTTTTTTCCCCATCTGTCTAGAGCCCTAGAATCCCTATCAGAGGGAACAGGATTTTTTGCAGTGGAAGCCTTAACCCCCTTGGGACCCTGAGAAATAGTTTCTGGGTCAGCAGCTGGGTTTTTATACAGGAATTTATGAGAATCCGGGACCCTGTATTGTCTGTCTGGCTTAGCAGATGCAGGGGGTAAAAAGTCAGGGGACAGGCCGGACTCTGAAAATACATCTACAATGCCTAGAACAGGTGGAATAGCAAGGGGTCTGTGCTGAGGAAGTAACAGAAAGTCTGAGCTTTTTCTTAGATTCAGAAAAATCTTGGCTCTCCCAATGGAAATACTCCCTAATGGTATGCAGGGTTTCCCCAAAAGTATAATCCTCAGGAGGAGAGGCTGAAGGAATGGATTCTTCAGCATCAGAATCTTCATAGGAAAGCATGAAGTAATCCTGTTCAGAAGAGGAATCGGAGGAAATAGAAACCTGATCAGAAGAATCATACTCTGTCTCTTGCCTAGGCCTCTATCAGAAGGGGGATGGGAGCCCCTGATCAGAGTAATTAGGTCTTCGGCCATTTTGAGCATCTGTTTTTTAGGCATGGAAGTAGTAGGAGAATGCTGTTGTCTTTAGAGCTGCTTTAGTCTTTGAAACTGAAGATGGCTTAATACATAGTTGTGTAGGTCTGAAAACACCCTCAGAAGCCGATGCCTGCTCAGCGGCTCCGGACCCATCTGAGGGAATGATTTCAGAGTGTCCAATACCTTGAGTATCCACAGGCCCAGTCGGCTCCACGTGGGTGTCGGAAGCGGCCTGTGGCTCTGAGGTAGCGGGCGCCAGGGGCTGCGAAAGCGCATCACTGAGAACCGGCGAATGGCCTAGCAGAGGCTTCGTCGTCGGTTTTGGAACTCGGATGCCTATCCTTTTCCTTGTCCTTGCATTATTTGTAAACTCCGGTTGTCGGCTGGTCCGACTGTATTATATAATTAAATCTTTGGCCAAAGTAATGAAATGCAAAATCGAACTGATGCTTGATACCGCGTTGGTTAAATCCAGCACAAAACCGACAGCTAGCAACATTGTGATCAGGGCCTACGCAAGGAATACAGTAAGAGTGAAAATCCTTGAGGTATTTGCTTCCCACAAGAAATACAATTGTTAACTTTTTCTGACATCAGTCTGGAGCAAGAAAAAAAGCTTCCCCAATGGGGTACTTAGCTTTAATGAAGACTCCGGTTCTGAAATTCGGATTTGAAAATCTCAGGAGTCGGCCGACCGGCACTTGCGAACTGCTTTTGCTTCAGGCACCGCACAGCAAGAAAGACGGAGAAAAATGGCATCGGCTGCATCCTTTATACCCCTGGCGCACTGACGTCAGGGAAGAGGCGACAGCAACCGATGCCGGACCTAGACTTTGGAATTCTGGCCGACTGACGGGTAGCCTGCCAGCAGGATAACCCCCAAGAGTAATGACTGTAACAGTGAAACACAAACATCAGTGGTGAACCTTCCTATGAGTGGCCAGCCTACAAAAATTACCCCAAGAGCTCAGCGATGACTCATCCAAGAGGCCACGAAAGAACCCAGAACATCTAAAGAACTACAGGCCTCACTTGCATCAGTTAAGGTCAGTGTTCATGACAACCATAAGAGACCGGGCAAACATGGCATGCATGGCAGAGTTCCAAGGTGAAAACCACTGCTGACCAAAAAGAACAAATGCTCGTCTCACTTTTGCCAAAACACACCTTGATGATCCACAAGACTTTTGGGAAAATATTCTGTGGACTGACTAAACAAAAGTTGAACTTTGAGAGGTGTGCATCCCGTTACATCTGGTGTAAAAGTAACACAGCATTTCAGAAAAAGAACATCATGCCAACAGTCAAACATGGTGGTGGTAGTGTGATGGTCTGGGTTTGCTTTGCTGCTTCTGGACCTGGATGACTTGCTGTGATTGATGGAACCATGAATTTTTGCTCTCTACCAAAAAATCCTGAAAGAGAAATATCCGGCCATCATTTTGTGACGTTGTGCTGAAGTGCACTTGGGTTCTGCAGCAATACAATGATCCAAAATACATCAGCAAGTCCACCTCTGAATGGCTTAAAAGAACAAAATGAAGGTTTTGGGGTGGCCTAGTCAAAGTCTGGACTTGAATCCAATTGAGATGCTGTGGCATGACCTTAAAAAGGCTGTTCATACTCAGAAACTCTTCAATATGGCTGAATTAAAACAACTCTACAAAGAAAAGTGGGCCAAAATTCCTCAACAGCAATGTGAAAGACTCATTGCAATTTATCACAAACATTTGATTGCAGTCGTTGCTGCTAAGGGTGGCACAACCAGTTATTAGGTTTAGGGGGCAATTACTTTTTCACATAGGGCCATGTAGGTTTTGATATTTTGTTTTCCTTAAATAAAATAATCACTTAAAAACTGCATTTCAAGTTTACTTGGGTTATCTTGGTCTAATATTCACATTTGTTTGATGATCTGAAATATTTAAGTGTGATAAACATGCAAAAAATAAGAAATCAGGAAGGGGCAAATACTTTTTCATTGCATTGTATATACACACACACATACATATATATATATATATATATATATATATATATATATATATATATACACACACACACACACACACACACACACACGAGTGGGGCAAGTTACAAGTGTGAATACTTGAAAATGATACATAAGCTGTCATATATACATCAACCCCTATTTTCCCATTTTACATGGAATTGGTAGCGCGCAGGGTGTGTGTGTGTGTGTGTATATAGATATATATATATATATATATATATATATATACATACACATACATATATATATATATATATATATATATATATATATATATATATATATATATATATATATATATATATACATATATACATATATATATACATATATATATATAGTGTGTGCGCGCATGTGTATATATATATTATATACATACACGCCCACACACACACACACACGTGAAGTGCTGGACAGTCCCAGGGGTCAGAGAAACCACAAGTCAAAGAATTAAGACTCAGTAGTCATTTCTGTAAACACAATTTATCTTTTCATTTTTCTACACAATTTAAACAGTTCATTCTGGCTGAACTCTGCCTCCAGCGTTCTGAAGTGAGAGAGGCCAACAGTCCCTGCCCCTTTCCTTACTGCATATGTTTATGCATTCAGCAACCTTTAACATATTTAAAAGGCAACAGAATTCTTCAGAGGTCTTTCATACTCACTTTGTGAATGAACTTTTCCACTCGTCCCTGAATACCCCACCATCGGAACTTAACAGTTACAAGTTTATATGCACACATGTGGGGGCAACTGTCATTATTTGTCAATTCTTTCTGGAAAGGAAAAAATAAACACACATAAGAAAAATGCTTTGATTTCTTTTAAATTCAAAATTTAACTAAGCTATACATACAGCAATCAAATAGCGTGATGCAAAAGCACATCAGACAGTTAAAACACCAGTGATGTAAAATCCACAAGTATAGCCCAGGTGACCCCAAACTGAACAGCTTGGGCACTGGACGGCATGTGTGCCCATCTCTTGGGAGGGTGCACACATTCTGGGCACACTCATGCAGTTTGATTTGCTTTTTGTTGACTGGGAAAGTCTGACTAGGCAGATCCCATTTTCAGTAGAGATCCATTGAAAAAAACTACCACAGTACATTTAGATTAACAAGTGAATTTTAAACAGTTCTCAGAAAAACAGTTGAATTTCTCTTGAAAACAAATTACAAGGCAGGTATAAACAGTAACGTATTTACGGCAGCAAAAGTCAAACAATTCCTGGAGCTCTAACATGTTGCAGGAAATAGACTGATACTGTAGAAGGGAAGAAAATTGTTGTAAATAAGTTCAGTGTTACATTCTAGTAAAGAAAGGTTTGCAAGGAGTTCAATGTTCTTACATTTATTTTTATTTATTTATTTTATTTTACATTTGCTGACCGGGATAGTCCGACTGGATGCATGTCCATTTTCAGCAGCGGCCCGGGGAGAAAAGCTCCAAGGGTAAGCAGATACAGCATTACATAATACCAGCATTACATATTACAAACAGACTATTTACAGATATAATGCAAGTAAGCAAGTTAAACAAGTTCCACAGGTTAGAGTTAATCCTGAGCGCAAGTCAGGATTAAATTAAATTACACAGTAAACTGGTTAACGGATTTTTTTTTTTACACATTCTAGAGACAGCCAGGCTAGATACACTGACATAGCCAGTTAAGTGACAAATGTTGTTCGAGTCTAGTTTTAAAATGACCCAAGGTGTAAAGTAAGGTAATATCAGCTGGAAGAGAGTTCCAGGATCTACAAAGAGAGAGTCACCGGCTGTGTTATTAATTTTGCTAGTCTGAATTAGTAGTTTTAGAGGATCGAAGCAGTCTAGGATTGTTATAGGGGGTGATAATATTTAAGTGCAGGAGTATTGTCCGGATTACAGAGGATTTTATAGGTCATAATCAGCTGGTTATACTGGATTAGGCTGGGTAATTCAAGCCACCCAAGCTGATTTAGATTGATGCAATGATGTGTCCTAAAAGGCAGCCCAGTGGCAAACCTGGCAATGTGGTTGTAGCAAATTGAGAGTTTAAGGACAGTCTTGTTTAAATTCGAGAGTAGAGGGGATGCATACAGAAGGGTTGAAAGAAAGTGAGAGCGAGCTATGGCAATTTTAGCTGGAGGGTTAGGAAGGCTTTTATTCTGTAAAGTGACCCTAGTTTTTTATTGATGATTTTGATAGTTTGGTTAACATGTAGGTCGAATTTTAGATTATTGTCTATGATGACACCTAATAGTTTTGTAGAGGGGTCAGGGGAGATTACTGTGCCATCATTTGAATTTATGATAAAGGTGAAAGTGGAAGACCTACGTGTTGGTGAAAATAACAGCATTTTAGTTTTTTGGGGATTTAGGATCAGACGATGTTCAGAAAGCCAGTTTTCTATTGTATTAAAGGTGGTCTGGGTAGCTGACCATAACTCTACTGGAGATGTGGCTGAGCAAATCAGAGTAGAGTCATCAGCATATTGGTTACAGCTGACTTTTGGGATGACCGTATAAAGGTCGTTAATGAAGATGGAGAACAGCAAGGGCCCTAGTATGGAGCCTTGTGGTACTCCAAGGGTGTTAGGTAGAAGGTTAGAGAGTTTGTTCTGCCAGAGGACAGCCTGCTGTCGACCATTCAGGTAGGACTGAAACCATTGAAGGACTCTAGTATCTAGACAGAATATTTGCAGGTTGTGGATTAAAAGTTGGTGATCAACCATATTGAATGCCTTGGAAAGATCCAAGAAGAGGGCTGAGGATATATAACTATTGTAGCGATTATGGTTTATGGTGTTGGTAAAGGCTAGGAGGGATGAAGTAGTGCTGTGATGAGGAAGGAAGCCATGTTGAGTGTCTGCCATAAGGTGATTCTGGATTAGGTGGTACATGAGTTGTCTAGGAATACATTTTTCCATAATCTTTGCAAGTGGAGAGAGTATAGCTACTGGCCTATAATTGGAGAATTCAGTAGAGCTAGCATTCTAGTAAAGAAAGGTTTGCAAGGAGTTCAAGATACATAATGAAGTTATAAAATTAAGTAAAAGATTTTATTATTGTATAGGTTTGAAGAAATTCAAGAAAGATAAATTACAAAATTAGTTATAAAATTATGTAGGAGAGGAGGGAGATGGTGTATAGGAGAACAGCAGCAACAGCATATGATAAAGTGCACAGTATAGAATTAGTTCTGATTATGCACCTGTCCCAAACTGGTATCTAGAATGTTTAAAGCTTAGGTGTACACGGGATGGAGCCGTGGATATGGCAATCAGAAAGATGAGAAGTGTTGTTTAATTGGGGGGGGGGTATTGATTCAATGCTGGTGGAAAAGTTGTTAGGGGTGTAGTGATTCAAGTGCAGGGGCAAAAAGTTAGATAAGCAATATGTTTGTGCTTTCACTAGAGGTCTCAACCTGGTGATGAACATGAGCATAATAAGGACTGCACAGGGTATTGTTTGAGCTGGATTTTACAGCTTGTGCGTCTGTCATTCTAACCTGTGTAGGGATGGATAGGGAGAGCTGAGACTATGCTAAGTAGTTAAGCTCTGGCCAGTTTAGCTGTTTTAACGCTTGCCAGTGTTGAGTTTAGTGTGCAGTGTTTGAAGCAAATTTAGCTACTTTTGGTAACAAGGAGGCTAGTTTGGATTTTAGAGTAGAGCTTAGGTTCGTAAGGGTATTTGAGACATACAAGAGGCAAACAGGTTGAGGTTAGGGGTTTTCTTTGCTGGGTCTGTAAGGTAACATTCTGCCCTGTAAAGTTTCTTGTAGGTCCTCTTGTTTGAGGAATGCGTTAATCAAAAACAAGATTGTCATCTATTACAATGCCCAGTATGTGCTACTAACTCAATGTTGTTATTTTCAGATGTAACCAAGAAAAATGGTTTTTGACTGAGATAATGTTTTGGAGTGAAGAACATCCGTTTTTGTTTTATTGGGTTTAAGGTAGGTCTGAATTTTTCAAATGGGTTACAATTAGACAAATTTAAGTGATTTATTGTAGTCTGGATATTGTGGGGATGTACACATTAAAGTCGAATCATCTATATACTGTACTATATTTGATCTATGGCACTGTGAAGTGCTTGTTTATAAAAATATTCAAGAGAAGAGGTCCTAGTATACAGCCCAGAGGGATCCTATGCTAACTGGAAGAGAGGTCCTTCTGCCATCTGACTGCTTGTTACCTCCAAGATAGATAAGTACAGAACTATTTAAGGGAGGATTGAGAGACCAACAGAATGGAGTTCAGCGAGTCAATGTCGGTGTGAAACAGCATTGAAAGCTTTGGATAAGTCTAGGAACAGTCGACACTAATTTACCATTGTTTCTATGCTGGTTTAGAATGTTGGAGAACTGAAGGAGGGTGGTGGTTGAGCTGTGGTCGGGTCTGAAACCATGCGGTGTTTCAGAGAACAAATTATTTTAATTTAGCTGATGTAGAAGCTGCACATGAACACATTTTCAAAGTAGTGCTGATAGGTGGGAGGGGATTACACTGTGACTTTAGTTATTAAACTGTTATACCTTTATACAAAGGACTTTTTCCAGACAGAAGGAATGTATTTTTTCAGACACAGATCTAGTTATCAATACAGAACAGGAAAAGCAATTGCATCTGCAACCATTTTTTAGTAGTCTAAGGGCAGCTGGTCAGCAATTAGGATTGGTTTTAGCTTGTACAGGATTTTGTTTTTAATGAGGGTGTTAGGTACTGGGCAGAAGTCAAATAGCTGAGGAAGTTTAGCAGTACTGAGAGGGTACTGGAAGTATTAATGTTTGTAAGGGACAATATAGTCTGCACACACATGGGGGCCAGGGAAACAATTGTGTAGTACTGCTTGCTGGTCAGCAGGGAAGCTTTCTAGTGTCAGACCCGGGTAGAAGCAAGGAGTGGCCAACACTACTCCTATTATATGTCCCACCAACAGGGTGTTATATGAGCAAGAGGTGGAATAAAACAGAAAAATGCTCCTCAGCTGTAGGACAGTGTTCCAGGTACCTTAATCTTCTCATCGACCACAGACATGGATTGAAGTTAGACAAGATGTAGATAAGGCGGGTTGAGCAGATCCAGTGGACAAGAAAAGGCTCTGAGAATAGTTGACTGTCAGGCTGTGCTGAAGCAAATGTACCCCCTCACCTCATGGAATCCTTTCAAATGCTCAGCTTCTCCTCCAGCGTCAGACAGGGAAGGAAAAGAAGGTAAGGGAAAATAATGGACTGCAGAAAAGGATGCCAAGAAATACAGTGACGTGAAGAAACAGGAAAAGATGCTGACCGATTCCCTCACACCAGGATTAACAAAGGAGAAAAAGGTCCAGGCATGGGAAGGACTACTTCATGCTGACAGACTTAATGGTAAACCTAAAAAGGAGAATATGTTAAGGGAAGTGGAAAAAGCTACTGGTGGGGTTGAATCCCTGCAAGATTATACAGCATGCACCTGGAGTCAGGAAGGCCATCACGAAACTGAAAAATACAGTGGTAACTAAACACAACAGTGAACAAGGAAATAACTAGCCAACTACAGGTCATCAACTTGACATATACATCAACAGTAATGGAGACGCCACCAGGAGAAAGGGGTACACAGCTGGGAGGTGGTTCTGCATGTGCATGTAGTCATCCATATTGCACTAGAGTCACTCAGTCAAGATCTTTTGTGATCTCAAAACTGTTTTGGTCAGATTTTGACATGTAATGCTAAGGTGCACTTAAAATGATCTCATTTCTTGGGTGTTTTCATTTGGGAACATTTTACTTTTGGGGGCAGATGATATCTGTAATCAAAATTGGTCAGTTTTAGTTTAGCATTACTGCTTGGATGTTTATTAATTCTAATCAGTATTCTGCTATGAAACTGATTTTATTGGGGCTAGTTGTTTACTGTGAAGCAAGACAGATATGCACTGTAAACATTTTCACACAGTTACACAAAGGAGTTAGAGGGAATCAAACCTTGCACTTCTGGACCACAGGAAACAGCTTAACTTGAAATTTTAACCTTGTCACAGGATCAAGACTAAAAAGGATATGCAATGGATATCTTACTTATCCACCAAAGAAACTAGTATTAGCTTGTCTACCCTATTTAAGAAACTAGTATTAGCTTGTCTACCCTATTTAAGAAACTAGTATTAGCTTGTCTACCCTATTTTCCAATGACAGACTTGTACTGCCTCCTGTTACACTAGCACACAGGCTTTCCTGGCATCACCAATCAACTAGGGAGCAATACTCATCCTTGAGGAAGCAGCCACCATACAAAAGAATACTGGGTCTGCTGCACCCATGACAAACTGCTGTCACTCCTTACTACCAATATCACATGGAGTTTACCAGTCCAATCTCTTGAAATGATCCTCTGGATTCTGGCAGTTTCCAGTAAACAGCACCACCTCATCTCATAATAAAAATATTGTACCTTCCAGTCAGGTCCCAGTGGTCCTCTGCCTGTCTTGGCAGACTTAAATATTGCTGGGTCTTCATCCTCTTTGTAGTCCTGCAATAAAAGCAAAACATTTAGCACTGCCTTAATCAGACATTCACACACTGAAAAAACATCCCTTGGAAACGAAACAAACAAACTCACAAAGTACACTTGTGTACACTTACCATAAATGTAGATATTCAAGTGTATTCACTGTTGTAGTCATCACACTTGGGTTACGTGCAGGTAGCCCTCAGTCGGCCAGAATACCAGAGACTTAGTATTTCTGTGTCTGTTGCGGTCGCTTCAGGACTGACGTCAGGTCATCAGGGGTATAACAGGCAGCAGACGCCATTACATCAGTTTTTCTTGCCCCAACTATCGGGAGCCCCCCAAATAGGGAGCTAAGTTATGGTGGAAAATACTCCACCAGTAAAAAGTAAATACCAATAGCCCTGTAAGGGGTGAGTAATACAGAAGGGGGGGACAAGGGGGCTGGAGGGTGGAAAACCAGGACTGCAACAGTGAATACACTCATCTACATTTATGGTAAGTGTACACAACTGTACTATGTTCTTCGTGTTTCACTGTTGCAGTCATCACACTTGGGCTGATTCCCAAAGCTGAAGAATGGGTGGAGGCGGTCAAGAAGAGTTGGGGCTGGCTAGTATGCCCTGCAGGACTGCTGTAGCAACCCCCCCCCCCACCGGATTTGGAAAGATAGGCAGGTGGTAATGCTTGGTGAAGGTGTGAACAGTACTCCAGGTAGCAGCTTCCAGAATGTCACTGGTAGGGACTCCCCTGAGGAATGCTGCAGAGGTAGAAGTTGCCCTAGTGGAATGCGTTCTGACCCCCTGAGGGGTTGGTTTCCCATGGTGTTTATAACAGAAATGGATACAATGTGCTACCGATTTGGAAAATGTTTTGATATGGCCTTGTCCTCTGCCCCTGGTGCAAAACTGACTAGTAACTGGTCAGACTTCCTGAAGGGCTTAGTCCTATCAAGGTAGAATCTGAGTTGTCTGTGCACATCTAAAGAGTGCAGGATCCTTTCCACTTTACTTTGAGGATTAGGGAAGAAGGTTGGCAAATGGATAGATTGGTTGAGAGCTACAATGGGACACCACTTTAGGTATAAAAATATGGTTAGTCCTGAGGGAGACCCTGTCAGCATGAAAAATAATGAAGGGTTCCACAGCCATAAGTGCATGCAACTCAGAAACTCTTCTAGCTGAAGAGATGGCCAGAAACAAGGCGGTTTTCCAAGAGAGGAATTTTAATTCTGCTGACGCTGCAGGCTCAAGGGGGGCGGGAGGGGGGGGTAGCGTGAGCTTTTCCAGTACAAAATTAAGGTCTCAAGCAGGGGTGGGGGCTCTCCTTGGTGGCCTTAAGTTATTGGCCCCTCTCAGGAACTGCTTGATGAGAGGGTGAGAGAAGAGAGGTGGTCCAGTATTGTAATGAGCCGAAATGGCAGAGGCATGGATCTTAATGGAAGAGAAGAATAGGGCTCTGTGGAGTACATCTGTTAGGTTATCCAGGATTATAGGGAAGG
This sequence comes from Protopterus annectens, assembly GCF_019279795.1. Classification (NCBI taxonomy): domain Eukaryota; kingdom Metazoa; phylum Chordata; order Ceratodontiformes; family Protopteridae; genus Protopterus; species Protopterus annectens. Next base: position 85,909,595 of record NC_056744.1, on the reverse strand, counting down.
AGGGCAAGTGCTGTGTCTGCTCCTTTAGACTGAATCTAAGAACAATACCTTTTTCCACTTATCAGCATAGGATTTCCTTGTACTGGGTCTTCTGACTTCAAGAATGACATCCAGCACCTGCTTGCTTAGGCTGGTCACTGGGGTAGAATTCAAGGAATAAGCCAGGCTGCAAGATTCAGGGTTTGCAGTTGCGGATGCAAGATCTGTCCCTCCTGCTGAGTGAGGAGGGTTGGGATCTGGGGTAGGTGCCATGGTGGCACCAGTGATGGGCTGCGCAGTAGTGGGTACCACTGCTGGCGTGGACAGTCTGGAGCAATCAGGATTGCCCTTGGTCTGTCCTGTCTTATCTGGAGTAATGTTGTTGTAATAAGAGGCAGAGGGGAAAATGCATAGATTTAGAGGTTTACCCACTGGTAGGATAGGGCACCCACTTTCCAGGCCTTGCTGTGAGGTGTCCTGGTGCAGAATTTGCTGAGCTGGTGATTGTTGGGGGAGGCAAAAAGGTCCACCTCCGGGGTCCCCCATTTCTTTGTTAGAAGGCTGAAAGTGCTGGGGTCTAATTGCCACTCGTGGGTCTGGGAGATTTCTGCTTAAGACGTCTGCCAGGGAGTTTTGTTTGCCTGGCAGGAACTGCGCTTGCAGATGAATATGCATGTCCAAGGCAGTGTTCCACTGGGTCATGGCTAGCCTGCAGAGTGGGTAAAAGTGGGTTCCCCCCTGCTTGTTGATGGACCACATAACTGTGGTGTTGTCTGTTTTTATTAGCAGGGGTCCTGGTGGGAGTAAGCATCTGAAGGCTGTCAGAGTGCGCTGAACAGCTAGCATCTCTTTTTGGTTGATGTGCAGATAAATTTGACTTGGGCTCCAGTGGCCCTGAATCGTCCAGATGTGCCCCCCAGGCATAGTCTGATGCTTCTGTGGTTAGGGTCTGGGCGGCATGGGGTTGTGTAAAGGGAAGTCCCTTGTTATGGTTGCATGCTGTTGTCCACCAAAGAAACTCTGTCCTTAGACAAGGTATGATGATTTCCAGGTCCTGAGAATGTTGGCACCAAAGACTTTTTAAAGGGGGAGTGTCAATGTTGCAGCTTTCAGAACACTTTATTCTGTCACCAATGTGTACCTTAAGTAAGGTACTGGGGGGCCCATGTCACTGAATCTGCACTCTTCTGCTGTTTTTTGTGTAAATACCCTGTTTTTAATTTCAGAGCGTCCCGCTCTTAGTCTGCCAAGAAAGACCACCCACTGTGTGATGTCATCAGTCACACCACCTTCTCTGCCCTCCAGTCTTTAAATCTGACCATGCTTGAACTTTCCCAAATTGTTTTCATTCCCTATGGAAAACAGATACAATGTGGCATTGGTTCCGATGTATGCACACACTCCAAAAATGGCATAACTGAATTACTTTGTTCATCTTTCTGTATTGCGTGTGTGTGTGTGTACAAGTTACCATGGCTGTGTTAAAAACATGTTTGTAATAAAGGATAAACAAAGAGTAAAATACAGGACTAACTGCAGAATCAGTACTGTAAGGCTCTGTACAGACCACTTCCTTCATAACTTATCAGCAATACCAGCACTGTATTGCATCCATCAGTTCCCTCATTGCTCTAAACTGTTTTGTTTCCTAATCAGGAAAAGAGCGATGGTGAAAAAAAGTCCAAAATGAGCAACAATTATTTAAATACAACTCTAATTCTGTTCAAAAACAAATAGAAAAAGGGACTTTACACCTTACACTTTCTGAATAAAAATACAGAACTCTTAGGGGTGGTACTATGGACCAAATGTAATAGTATTACAAAGCCCAGTGTCCAGGTGTCACTAGGTACCTTTTTCCAAAGATTAGGGAAATCTCTTCTTCCATTAGTAGCATTCATCTAAAGTCTCACTGAAAGTGCAAATAATGTGTACAGGAGCGTGTCAAATGTTAGCTTCTTTCAGGTTTGCCTCCAGATAAAGAACGGTAATCAGGCACATATTTAGAACCATTAATTTCAGTAACTTGCCACGGTAGAATAGAAGAATGTGAATTAACGTTTACGTTCAGATGTAAAAGAAGTCAACGACTTATTAACATTTGAATGTATTTCTCACCACTTTTTTTAAGGTTACTGCCAAACAAACTGTCAGTGTACAATGATGCAATACTAGTTTAAATTAATTCCGGTACTGATTTTACGATGGCGACTGAAGCGCTAAAGCACCAACGCGCCAGTGCACCTATTGATTTTGCTTTTTGTTTTTTTTTTGTTTTTACAGTTTTTCACAAAGCATTCAAATTTGTATGTATGCCCTATCTTGATGTAAGAAAATATATTTCTTCTTTACAATTCCCATAGCTACAGCTCTGGAGAAAGACCAAGGACGTTTTTTAAATTTATTCTAATACA